>NW_015113584.1:58756-70856 GCF_001443285.1 Poecilia latipinna
GAAATTTGGGGCAAAAAAAAAAATAAAAAAAAATATATTTTTTTTTTTTTTTTTTTTTTTTTTTTTTTTTTTTTTTTGCAAATAGGTCATATAGTATTTTTTTTTTAAACTTCTGGGTCAAAATTTAAACTATCAAAATTTGGCTTGATATGTTGCAAATTAAGATTACGTCAGAATTGCCCAATAAAGGCTGAACACAGCCTCATTTATTTATTTTTTTTATTAATTCTTTTTTAGTCAGCTGTGACTTGCAAGCTGCCAAACTATTTCTGGTACTGTTGAAAATTATAAATAGAAAAAAATGACATCCTGAAAGCTGTGCAATGATATCCGTCTTAATTGCCCTGAGAATTTTTGCGTGGAGAAACTCTTAAAAATGTACAATTAAAAGGCTCGTATTTGCTCTGAGGAGGTTAGCAGCTGCTTAAGGTGTCTGAGCTACAGACAATAGAAATAAAATATGTCCCATAAACATTTGTTTGATTTCTGTCTGATGTTTAGCTGCTTTAAAATGTTCTCACACATAGTAAATATTTATTTTAATTACTTAGCAAAAAAATTAAAATAAAAAAAATAAAAAAACACCCTGCAGGTTATAATGATCGGTCAGTGTTGTGTTTGCTGCTTGCACTGTAGCCCAACATGGCCTGAAATTATAAATAGTCATTTGACAGTGAGTGCTGACAGTGTGTGGGAGTTTATGTTTCCACACTGTCATTCAGTGGATCAACAGGAAAGTGTTTTTACACAGAGATTAGAATAAACAAATTCGGACCAGTCCCTTCGGCTGCACATATGTTTTGTTATGTTATTTCATCTTAACTATAGTTTTATTTGACTGTGGTGCGGAGTTGCACATTGTAACACAGTGTGTTATAGATCAAGCAGGAAGTTGTCACCTTATCACAGCTGACATATTTGGAAAGTCAACTCTTTCCAAAGTTAGTCTTAGGCAGCAATCACAGAGAGTCTCACCATAATAAGTCTCCAGGCTCCCCGCTATCAGTCCCTACTGTAGTCCTCCGAACCAGTGGTGGCCTGAGAGGGAAGATGATTGGAAGGGACAAAAAAAGAAAAAAGAGATGTAGGTCAGCACAAAGGAGGATCTTTTGGAAAAAGAAAAACTGTCAAAAATCCAACTGCAGCTCATTCACAATTCCATCTGCTGCTGCCTTGGTCACAGAGTTGATTTAAGGCAGGCCGTGAAAGAGGAGGTGCTGAAGGTGACGGTGATCAGCTCTTGATGTCAGTAATCAAATGTTATTGATTTTGTTCAGAATTTTTACAGAATGAAAGGGGACATTTTATGTTGTGCTTTATGCATAAATCTACAAAAAAAAAAAAAAAAGAGCTACGCCCAGTGGATAAATCTTTAAAAACAGGAAGGGGGGTGGGGGGGGGGGGTTTGTTCCAGCAGCACCTGGCCGGTCCATCTTCGTAGATGGCTCCATTAGTTGTATTAGCTGCCGTTCTGCGGAGGGGGAGGAGGCTCAGTGATTTGTCCCTGCTGAAGGGGAGCGCTGACTGCGCTGACATTGAAACCTGGGCCTCATCCATCAAAAGACATGGGAGCAATATTGCATTTTTGTGGTCTCCTAGGGCGACTGTATGATCAGCAAGACCCAGATACAGAATGTTTATGGAGACACACTTCCTACCCTGGTCCTGCTGGTTCGGTTCATCCTTCAAGTTTTCACCCAACCATTCGCTCTTATCCTTCCCTCTCTGTTGTTTGTTTTTCGAACCCCCCCCCCCCTCCACATTTTTCCCTTTGGATTCCACCTCGTATCCTCATCTCTTCTTCAATCCTCCATCGCCGCCGTCTCTCATTCTCTGGTTCATCTAATTGCATAAAAGCCTTCCTTCTTATTCTCTTTGTTGTTATGCCAGTTTTCTCTCCTCTTTCCCTTTCCACTATCACTATTCATTTTATCCCGGTTTTCCTGAGGGTGTTGACTGGTGCTGCGATGGAAACAATGTCACATCAGTGCATCTCTATCAGTGTAGATGACTGTCAGTCTGGCAAGACTGCTTCATTGCTAATCATTAAAAGGAGAAATTTGATGATTTTTCCTGCTTCTTTGTAATAAAGTAAATGTGATGTTGCAGTAAAACTCATGTCCTTCAGCATTTTGATTAAAGCTTTGACTGAGAATGCTTAATTTTCTGAACAGTTTAGTTTAATTATCTGACATCACTCATAAGAAGGCCTACATTATTTTTAAACTATTCTCCTGGTTGAAGCCAAGGATTTAGCACAATATTTACTATTATCAGTCCATATGAATAATTTTATTCCAAGGTAGAGTATGCCGATGATTATGTTGTGACTTCTTGAATTTGAATTTTCAGTGAATTGACTTTTTACGAGTATTCTGTGGTTACAGGTGAATGTTATCTGAAGACTTTAAGCAGGTGTTTATTATTTATTTTAATTTACAGTAAAATTATTGACTTTTTAATTAATTTTGAATACAATACTTTATTTGTTATGAAAAGACAAGTTTTTCTGCATTTTAAATATATTATTTACGCTGTTTCATTTCACTTAACTCATTTGGATAGGTGTTAATTTAAGTCATTATTTCATCTAAAACGAACATTTTACTTTCAGATCAAGCGAAACAAGTTTAAAACAACTTTGCTACTCCACATCTGATGTCGTGACATAAAATTTTGTCAAGATTCACAGAATGCATATCCAAAAGTACAAGCCACAGTGAAACAGCAAAAGAACACTCTAAGAGAAAAGATTACTTGAAATCATAAGTTACGAGATGGATACGAGAAAATTTCTGATGTGCTGAACATCCTGTGGAGTTCAGCTAAATCCATCATAAAGAAAGGGAAGGGATATGGTGGCAGAAAGGTGGTGGCACCAAACAGCTAAACTCACCCAGTCCTTTGAGTCTCCATGCAGATTTAGAGGTTGTGTTCTGGGCAAATATATTAGCTCAGGCTGATCAATTCAAGCTTTTCTATTGTTTATTTTATGTTGTTTCTGCATTATTGCTGCTTCAAACTATTCAAGCAGAGCAGTCCACAGAGCATGCAGCAGCCGAGGCGAGGACTGATTCAACTGTTTTTATTCCAGGTTGGTCCCGGATAGTACGGAAACGCAAGTTCATCATCAAGCAATGTTTTTTTTTTTTTTTTCCATTTTACCAGTTCCCCTTACGTTTTTCGATTTCCACAGGAGGAACCAGTATGTTTGAGGTGAACACAACCGAAGGTGTCCTTCTAGTTAACTGAGATGTTGTAAATTAGCATTTTAGAAAGTTAAAAATCTATGACCTTTTCATCATCTAGATTTTGAAAAATTGCTAAGAAGCATAACTATCTTTGTATACATAAATGTCTGACTTTAAAAAAATGTAATCTAAAAGTTTAATTATTCTGGCATTTAGCAAATATAAATTACTTCCGTTATCCAGCTGACCTAAAACAGGAATTATTTATTCAATGTCATTTTCTATCCTTCATTGGTTGTAATCGCTCCACAAATGGAGGAAAAACTAAATGCCATCCCCAAGCTTCCAAAAATGCATGAACATATTTCTCAGACTTTATAAGTTGCTTTTCCTTCTCTGTTCTTGTGACTGTACTCTTTACTAACAGACGTAATTTCCAACCCAGACTTTTGTACAGTAATAACATCTCTGATCCACATCTATCAGAGCTTGATGAATGATGCATGTCTCTTTCTTTTATCCAGTCTCAGTTAATCAACACTGGGCAGGCTCTCCAGCAGACAATATACATGGGACATATGAGAAGATAAGATGTCTCTGCATTGTCCTTCGGGGTGTAATGACCTGCTTTGTCCAATTACACAGAAGATGGCTTTCAACTCAAATTGAGGCCAGGAGGTTAGAAGTCAGGGTTTCTGCGCTTCCCTTCATGTCAAGTCAAATTGAAGGGGCAGTTTCTTCAGGCTCATTCCTATCAACCCCCTCACGAGATCGCTTGCCTCTGTGTGGGCGCACCTATTTGTTTCGTTTTTAAAGACTTGCTGGCAGTTTAATTACATTTCCCTTCCATTAAAAAGGCTAAGTGTTAAATAACAGCAAAGTTTGTTTCAGTCAGATTACCGAGATTGATTTAGCAGGAGGAGAAGGAAGCTCTATGGGTGCTCATTCCTGTTTTAGCCTGTTGAGTGTCATGACTGGAGGTTATCTTGCACTTCTCTTTTTGACATTTACAAATCAGCCATTTGCAGCATAAGCGCATACTCGCACTTTGGCGCTCATGAGGAGATGTTTTCACACAGTGTTGGAGGAGTGCAGCCATGGGGAAGTTAAAGAGTGTGTTTCAGAAGCCTCTACAAACACTCGGTCCCTTTGCCTTCAGGGCTGTGTGCTATTTTCAATATATTGCCCTCTATGTTGAACTTTCTTGGATTTTGCTGGCCTATTTCGGAGGCTCCTGTTTCCATCGTTACTGAAACCCTGTGAAAAATGTATGATGGTCGGGAGTACAACCTCAAGAGAGAGCACACTCTTTCGTAGTCATGGCTACAACAACCTCTGAAGGATGAATTATGTAACTGGTGTTGTGGTTTAGATGAAAACGTCCCTGGCAGGCAAGAAGGGGCAATCTACGGCTTTAGACACTTATCCTTTAGACACTTATTCTCTGTTTTCAAACAGTTACGTTCGCATTCACAATTTTTTTGTAGCCGTTCTAGCTGAATAAATTTTGAGTATTCAAGGTAAATTTATTCTTTTTCCACAACAGCGTTTCATGTCTAAATCGTGTGTCCACATCTAAACCCAAAGAACTAACTAGTTTTAACGCAGCACCACTTTCCTGTATGAAACTGCGTTAATTTTGATCCTGAGTATATGTTTAAACATCTGTACATGCGTACATGAAGGAGCTCATTCAATTACCAACCCTAGTCTCCGCAGAGGTTGTTAGCGTGTCAGCATATGTTGTTTAATGTCAACCTGTTCTGCTTTGGCAGGTCTTTGTCTTCAATCAACATCATCGATTGCTAATCTGTGTTGGAACTATGACATGCTGAGACCACTTTTTTTTTCTTTTTTTTTACTGAGCACAGATGTTATATTTTTTTTACACCTGATAAACACAGACTTTTCTCAGTGATAGCAGCACAGCATCCTGGGCTTTGCATGACCTAGATAACGTGAGTCAAAGATTAAAATTTAAACAGTAAAATGAAAACTAGATCTGCAAAGCAAATCTAAGTGAAACAGCCCAGCTGTGTTTTTAAAAGGTTGATCCTTCCTTGATTCAAAGGGTCTTTATGAAGGCGTCCACAAAGCCAGACCCTCCTACAGGGAAGCATGCAAGTAGAGACCCATCTGACAGCCATGTATTATCTACTGTATAATCAAAGTAAAGAGAGCCTCGGTCATGTGGCTGAGCTACAATTGGTTTGGTGTAAAGAGCACCAAATATAACACAAGAATTGCCCTGTAATTATTATAAAACAAGCATTGTGTAATATGATTAAAAGAAAATGTAATATAACTCATCATTGCTACTTTAAGCTTAACTTCAAAGGCGTTGTTCTCATTAGAGGATCAATATGTGTGTGAAGTGTGTGAAGCAGCAGGTTGGAAATGAATCACATAGCAAATTAACATCTATCATTTCAACTATCATTTACAGAAATGGGATGATTTTAAGGTTGTATGTAAACAAATTAGGCAATAATGGTGATGGGAAGTTTGACTCGTTTCAGAGAGCTAGCTCTTGAGACACACATCGGCTCCCAAACGGCTCTGTATTTATTATCATCTGTTGCCTCACATTTCATCCCAACGTGGAAAATATGAATGGTTTGCATATTAATAAGTCCACTTGCATTAAGTGTTTTTATGAGAAGTCTTATACTTGCCCAATTGAATGTATTTCTTAAAAAAAAAGCTATCATTCTTAGTTTTGTGTGATATTTTAATCAAGCATTTTATTTTTGTTTGACACACACACAAATGAACAGAACCATTACAGAAAATGAACCAAACTCAGTAACCAAACTATGTCCAGTACACTGCTGTCCTCCCTCTTTGTTTCCATATAATACTATGATCCGATGTCCTCACATGTGATTGGCCACGAGGCAGCCATGCTGCCAATCAAAGCAAAGTTCTGTCATTAACAGGGAGGAGCCACAGACTGTGAGAACTGAACAACAAAAGGAAAAAAAAAGTGAGGAGCCAGCTCTCACTCGATGGGCATCCGCTCTTCTGATTCACTACAAAGCATCAGCTATAAGAGCCATCAATAGATGACAATATTCATGTAAATATTTGCTGTACTGATGGTCATAAGGAGTTTTCTAATTTAGTTTTCTGAGGGGAGTTTTTGTGTCTGGCACAAAGAAGAGTTGGAAAAGTTTTTGGGTGTTGCAGTCAGTAAATTCACAGCTCAGGATCACTTTGCCTCTTTAGCATTCCATAGTAACGTTACATATCATATTGTATATCATTTTATATATCATATATCATATCATATTTATCATGTGTTATCAATTTAAATTTCACTCTTCTGTTTTTAAATCTTTCCAAATGTTTATTTCTCTTGGGAATTAAATATTTTGATGAATTTTGGATGGACTCAGCACAGAGTAAAAAAAAACTCATGGGGTATAAATGACCCTTTCTTTTAAAAGGGGTAAGCATGTTTACCTAACAAAAAACTACATATGCATTCTCAAACAACTTTTTTTTTTTTGAAATAATTGGTTGAAAAAGTCGGATATGAAATGGCCAAAATTATCATAAAGTTAAGGCAAAGACAAATAGTGGCATGTTTGTAGTTATTTTTGGGACACACGCTGTCCCTTGATGTGTTAGGGGCTGATGCTAGGAGCTAAAATTAGCATCATGTTGACCTGCTGAAGAAAAGATTCTGCATTGTTTCAGATGTCTACATTAATAGACACTTGCTGAGGAAAGCTGTATTTGACAGGGCCATGAAACACAGAGCTTGCTATTCGAATTGAGTCATTCCCGCATTGTTTGCGCTCTGACCTGCAGATCACAGGAAATCTACGCAGAGTGACGAATCCATTCTTTTCTCTTCCATGCCGCATCCTTTCTCTTCCTCATTCAGCGTCGCTCTACTTCTGCTTGTCTCTTTGCTACAAAATCCCTGTCTGTCCCTTGCCCCTCCCGCTCCGTCGTCTGTCTGTTCTGTGTGCCCATGAAACATATCGGATCTCTTCCTCTTCTTGGCTTTAAAACATCTGACTCTTTAATCAAACTAAATTTGGTTCTGTTTGTTGGATTTTATCCGTGTCTTACTCTTACCTTAATTTATCTCTTAGTCTGTTTTGTGTGTTATTAAGGGTTTCCATTGATGTCTCAGTCTCACATCAGTTACCTCAATTTCTTGTGCTAATTAGTCCCTTGAGTTTTAGCCAATCTTTTACTTCACTTTTTCTCAGTCTTCTGGTATATCTTGATTCTTCTTAATTGCAAAGCCCTTGTGTTTACAGACAAAACAAAGGGAGTTTCTGTTTTCCATAGTTAAATATTTTTTGAAAGTCTTGATACTGTGATTCATTCTTTCATCTTAAAAGATATACAATATTTTATTTTAATGAAGAGCAATGACATTTATGCGTTTGCTGAACTGAGATAAAAAAAAATAGCGGGTAAATTAAGAACAGAAGATTTTAGCAAATCTTTATTTTGACATCCAACATGGCATCTCAACATTGATTTGTGCTTAAAGACTGCCCTGCATGATGCACAGTATATATTTGAAGGTAGAACTGTCTTTTAACCCTCCCTCAATCTAAACAGATGGGGTCACAAACTTTGTACTATTTGCACGGTCTGGTCTGGTTGCACTGACCCCACATATGCTTTGACGCTTTTTTTTTGTGAATTTTTCAAAATTGACGGTCTGATGGGACACACCGTCAGACAATGACCAAATCTTATGGTCACTGTCCGACCATAACATTTGCAACTCTAAGACTGCAGGAGGGTTGAATAATAAATGCATAGGATATGAAATTATAGCATATATAATCTTATCAACATGTTTTGAAAAACCTTTAAATTTCTATATGAAAGTGATGAGAAAGGAAAGGAAGAAAAGAAAGAAGAAAAGAAAGGAAGGAAAGGAAGTATCAACAAGCAGGTCTGCATGCTTTTATGAAGGTGTCTATTAGCAGCACACACGGCATCAGAACCTTTACGAAGCACCTCAAATATTATTTGGTATAAGTGTAGAAAGAGCAACATATGTTCCAATCCAGGAGATTAAATCAGGAAGATGGTGCAAAAGTTTTTTCTGCTGGTTGGTGTCTCCAGTATAAATGGGTCTGATAACTTTGCTGGTCCACCTGTTGTTCACATTTCTCCTCTGGAACTATTTGGCTTTTTTGTTTCCATTTTTACACCTTCAGTTGCTGAGTTTTCTTTGTTACATTATGTTAAAAGAAAATGCGCTACTAAACAATGGTATGTTACAGTGGTAAAGATTTAGCCTTTGCATCTTTGCTCTCTGATGAAGCATTAGTTGTTGCCTCATAGGTCTTTGGTTCGAATCTCTTTTATGCAATTGTGTGTGTGTGTGTGTGTGTGTGTGTGTGTGTGCGTGTGTGTGTGTTGACTTTTTGACCAGATGCATTACAGCCTCGTAGCAATGCATGGCAGTTTAATTGATAAATGCATGGTTTTAAATTGACCGAGTGTTAAAGGACATAGTTTAGTGTTTATTACATAAACAAATGTAATTTTGACAATTAAGACCAAAGTGTTTGAATTTAATATTGGACCAAAAAGTGACTAAGTGGTGAAACTGTACAATTTTGCTGTCAAATTTATGTTTTCACTTCATCGATGCTGCACTTGAAAGCGTGCGACAAGAAAACCACAGAAAGAACTTAGAAGAATGTGACCAAATGGTTCTCGCCAATAGACCAATGTTGGCGTCTCTCTGAGGATGTGTCTATTTTGTGTGCACTTTACCAGAACTCCAGGAAACAAACCAGGCAGGAGTCCCAGAGGTCAGACCCCAGACGAAACTGGACGCCGGCAGGGGCAGAACCACGAAGCCAACTCTTCTGTCACCGACTTAGCCAACTCGGTCACCAGTGACGTGCTTATGGTAACTTTCAGCATACAGTATACAATTTTGTCAGATTCTATTTAGAATGACTTACCAAGTTGTTTATGGATAGATTCAATGCAGTGTTATTATTTGTTTGTTTTAAGGGTGATTGTGTATGATTGATTCGTAAATCAGAAATAAGTGGTTTAAAAAAAAAAGATGCTGGACACACACTAGTGATAAAAATCAGCTAAATTCATAAGAAAGATCTTGAGAACTTTTAGAAAGCCTGAAGAAATATTGATCCAAAACACTCCAAAACATTTCAAGGAGATTTGGCTCATAAAAAAAAAAATTGAAGACTGAAATCTTCATAAAACAAATAAAAGTATAGGTGCAAAATAGACATTTAATGTTTTGGGACATTCTTTGCGAGGTTTACAGATCACTAAGGTTATTTGCTTTTATATTTAATAGCATTACTCCTAAGCCAAATAGAGCTGCTGCCACCATATAAGTCATTTTTTTTGTAAATAATACATTCTGTTTGTGGAGATGGAGGCCCACGCTTTAGAAGGAAAGTTGTACAAAAGGTGTTTCATCTTCTATTCTCTCAGATAGAACTGTCTTCAACCCACTCGTCTCTCCCACCTGTGGAGCATTACAGTTCGCTCCTGCCGTGGAGTTTTCTGTGTTAACTCAGATGTGCAATAATCATCCTCCTGAAGAAAGAGCAGGGAGGGGGAGGCGGGCATGTCCCTTCTTCAGAGAGGCTTGGTAATTAGCTGTGAAGGAACATGCGGTGACGTGGGTGCTGTGAGAATATGGCAGAGATGGGTGCGAGTACTTTGCAATTACGGGGGTTTCATGGGGATTCTGTAAAATTCTCGCTGGCAGCTGTTAATGATAATGCTTGTGTTGGGCAGTTTTGCCAAAGGCATCTATAGAAAGCTCCTTTGAAGCTAAAAATATTCTCCTCTTGCACTTTTGAGCCCCTTTGAGTGGCTTTTTTTCTGTTATGGGAAAAGCAGTGCCTATATATACACACGGTGTTTTATTCCGCAGAGAAAAAGTGAGTGTGAAAAGTCATGAGGTGTCATTTTGTATATACATCGAACCATCTGAAGCGTCTCAGGTCATTGGCATTGGGATAGGATGGCTGGAGGGCTGACAAAAGCTTTCATTTTGTGTGATGCTCATGGCATGAAAAGTGTCTTCAGCACAACGTTATCCTTCAGTTGCACATCTGCAGAGGATTAAATATGCTTTTTAAACCTCATTTTGTAATATTCAACTTTTTTTTTTTCTTTTGGAAAAACCAACAACACGAAGCAACGACAAAGATACTAATGATTGGTTTAATGGAGTCCTTTAAAATTTGATTTATCTTTTGGCGTGCGTGCGTGCGTGCGTGCGTGCGTGCGTGTTGCCTAACCATACTCAACACAGATTCAGGTTATTTTGTTCATCTTCAAGACCAATATCACTGTCTCAAATTCTTCATTTTCAAGCACTTTATTGACAGGTATGTTCAGGTTTTAGTTCCAACTAAATTGCCTTTCTCCCAGTCAGTGAGAGCAAAAACAAGAATAAAACAAAATCTGCAGTAATCAAAACATTTTATGTATTCTTGCTGTTACGGTTTACCAGCCTTATTGTCTGTGAAACGAAGCTATTGCAGTGTTTACAGTGGAACTCTGTATTTTGTTGGCTTTTAACAGAAAAACAGAGACAGCAAGTGGAAATGCCAATGGGCTACAACAGGGGTCCCCAAGCTACAGCCTGCCTCCCTGAACAATACTGGATCCGGCCCGCCTCCTCATTTGGTCCGGCCCCCTGAACAATACCAGAGAGCATTCAGTGTTTTTTTTTCATATATATGTGGATTTTTCTTCAACCACCGATATAAAACTTAGTTTCCCTCAATGGAATATATACTAGTCGGTACCAGTCACCGTTTCGGTCACGGTTTTTTTCCATTTGCATTCTGGGTAAAAATCTATCTACAAACGCGAATATGTCGTCGGCAGTAATCCAATCCCCCCCTTCTCCCCCCACCCCCGTCAAAAAATCTTTTCTAAGGTTTCTTTCTCGAAAAACTAAGACCGGCCCCCGACCAGAAAAGGGAACAGTCATTTGGCCCGCAGGAAAAAGTTTGGGGACCCCTGGGCTACAACAAACTTGCCCTGTTCCAGATTTTGTAAGAAGTTCATAGGAGTTAATCAGTCAAATAGCTTCTGATTTCATGGAGTAGTATTTTGGGGTATAAGAGTATGGGGTATCGAATGGTGTGAGGTTTCAACTGTATGATAAACTTCACAAAAGTACAGCATGGTTTCACGCTATATATATATAAAAAAAATTTGTCAGTTTAATTTCTTTTGCCTTCTAATTGTTCTTATTATTGGTGCAGATATAATGATCGTTATCTCTATGTATTTTTATTGTTGTACAAAATTTAAGAAACAATAGAATACTTAGTGCACAAAATATTTTACCTGTTTGATGTGTTGATCTTTTTACAGTAACACAAGGTAAAAAAAAAAATAATAATAATAATAATAATATAAGACATTTGCATGGGGCTTCCTGCTCAGGAAGAACATGTGGGGACAAGGAGGGCAGACTATATGGGTCCCATATGGGTTTGTCCGCGGGTTCCACGATGGCCCCACATGGGTTTGCCCATGTAGGGCCAGAGCCCACATGGGCCCTGCATGGGCCCTATATGGTGGTGGCCCACATGGGTTTTGTCCAATTAGGGCCCATGTAGCGCCCATGTAGCGCCCATGTGGGCTGTGTAGTCTGCCCTCCTTGTCCCCACATGGGGCCCACCTAGGCATGCTGGCTGGGTGCAGCTGCTGAATAATACTTTGCTCAAAGCTTACCAACTATACATTAAGACATCACTCCTTCAAGAGTGATGAGTTAGTTTTAACATGATGGAGGTGATATTTTCAGAGACAAATTTCCCTCTTTTTAAATAACAAAAAAAAAAAAAAAAAAAAAAAAAAATGGGTTGGGGGTTTTTTTTTACCAGCTGCCTTGAAGTTTTTTTTAATAT
>NW_015113584.1:74001-146843 GCF_001443285.1 Poecilia latipinna
CCTTCAAGGGGGATGGTTTTTTTTTAAAAGGAGGGGGGGGAATTTTTCAAAGAAAAATTTCCCTTTTTTTAAAAAAAAAAAAAAAAAAAAAAAAAAAAACATAGGTTGTGGGCTTCTTTCTACCAGCTGACTTGCAGTTTGTTTCAATATGTAAGGGAAGGACGATGCAGTTTCACTTCATGCTCCGTGCCACTAAAGAGAACACCAATCCCATTCACTGTCTCTGACATCTTTTAGCATTTTTGTAGAGTGTGAGATAAATATTTGATAGAAAATTTCAATCATTTTGAAGCGGTACATTTTCAAAACCAATGTTATTCCTTTTTGTCGGCAACTAGTCCACGCTTACAGCTTTGAAAAACTGTAACAGATGGGAGGGCCACATGAATGAATGGAGAGTGCTCAAATGTAGAAAACCTCATTTAGGCCAGCTGTTGGGTGGAGGACCACATAATTAAAAGTGATCAAACTAATTATGGACAATAAAATTGAATACTAAAGTTTTCAAATGTCTTCCTGAATAATCCAACTTTCCAGCCCGGATCTCTTTACGTTTCCCTTGACCGACAGCGTCACTCATTCGTCAGTCTATTTGGTAACAGTTATTCAGTCTCTCATTTCCTCGCAGTTGTTCAGAGTTTAAGGTGCGTTTTTTAATCGCAATGTACACAATGTGTGTGCTGTCACCTGTTTCTAAATGTGGGCAATAAATTATCTTTGATGAAGTTTGTACCGGTGGACAGCCTGTTCATTTTTGTTTTCTAATTGTTCCACATCTGTGTATTTAGCTGCAGAATTGAGTATGTGGACTGTCTCAGCAGAAAAAAAAAAAAAAAAAAAAAAAAACCTGGCTCAGTTATTTCTACCAACGTTAAAATGCTTTTGGTGGCGGCAGCCTGATGGTGTGGGACAGCATCTCTCTCCCTGGCGAAACGGGGCTTGTCATTAGCGAAGGCACTCCAAACGTGGAGAGATGTAAAGACGTAATTCTGCTACAAGTGGCCAATCATATATATTTCCTCTCTTGGGGATCAAACTCCAAGATGGTCAGAAGCAGGAAGCCTCTTTCACAGAACATTTCCATCATAAACCCATAAGGATGAGCCACCTCTCAGATTCCTTTTACTGTTCACAGATTACAAGTTGAGACAGCAATATCCAGCACAGCTGTTAGCCAGGAGGTGTTGTGCTGCACTGCTGTCAGCACCATGCATGAAATCTGTTGAAGTCTAACTACGCTGTTTTATCCTCGACAATAATTCCGAATGGAGTATTTTGCCTGAGCAAATAGTTTAAATTTAAGTTTGCCTGCGATGGTTTCTGATCAGATATTCGGAATGGAGAAGATGGAACGGCCTTCCTGCAGCCATCTGCTCAAGCTGAATGAAAGCTTGTGGGATCAGCTTGGGCATACTGTGCAGGCCAGAATTACTAACACAACCACATTGACTTACTTATGACAAATGCTGTTTGAGGAATGGGGATGCCATCCTATGCTATAGAGAGTCCAAACTGGTGACCTGCACGAGGAGGTACCAGCTTTCTGTGGCTGTGCAGGGTTCTCTCTCATACTACTGAGGTCCTTGTTAGTTATGTAGGTAAACTGTTAAATTGCCAATGTGGCTTGTAATGAACAACCTGAAACAATAGAACAATCAGCTCTTCGGCATCAGCTGAGACGATTTGTTTTGGTTGCACAAGCCACAAACTTAACTTTGCTGACTAAACTGAAAATCTGTTTTTCAGTGACACCATTTAAAAAGAAAGTAAGTATGCTGTTGAATGATTGGAGACTTATTGCCTGAAAGCATTCCGACAGCAAACTCAAACTCAAATTTTCTTGCTGTTTGTGCTGCCTTCTGAGTACAACATGTCTTTAAGATATTTTGTTTTTTAATAGCTGTTGGTACTTATCCTTCAGCTTTCCTCTGTGAAAAGAAATTATGAAGGAAAGTATTCCCAATGTTGGAGAAAAAATGCAATGATAAGGTTTTGATAAAAGGAGTGGCAAATGACATTTAGCACTGAAGGCCAGTTTTTGAATTTCTCAAAAGGAACTATTTGCTGCAATGCTTTTGAATGACTTGAATTTAATAGAAATGTTCAATATGGCTAAATTGA
Source organism: Poecilia latipinna (assembly GCF_001443285.1). Classification (NCBI taxonomy): domain Eukaryota; kingdom Metazoa; phylum Chordata; class Actinopteri; order Cyprinodontiformes; family Poeciliidae; genus Poecilia; species Poecilia latipinna. The sequence continues at coordinate 76,123 of NW_015113584.1, forward strand.
AATTCCCCAGTTTTCAAAATCGGAGATCTGGAACCAGATTACTCTTCCAAGTTGACTGGACCGCTTTTACATGAAATTGATGTATTCATAGTCCATAATACTCTTTTTTTTTTTTTTAACAAGAGATAGTATGTACTATATATGAAACCCTACAGAAATACCCTGGTGGTGTTTTCCTTAAACGACAACAAATGGTATTCACAATTACATATTGGAAACACAATAAATTTCAAAAGAGTGAATAAATGAAACAAGTTTTAACAGTTCAGATACATCTTTGGGTGATATGTCTGATATGTTCATTGAGGCCTAAGCGAGTGTATAAAGTCCAAAAACAAATAAGTTTAAACTAGTTATCAATTTGCACTCTTGTAATAATATCTGCAATTACTATGTCAGGGTCACCTTCGTCATAAATGGCAGATTCACATCTTTTAAACACTTTACTGATTGTGTTTTTTTTTTGTTTTTTTCAGATTAGCTTCCAGTAACCACTGAAATGCTTCCACCACATGAATAAGATTAATGATTTAACTGTACGTTTCAAATGTCTCAGCTGTCACCAGGTTCTGAGGAGGACGAACACGAGGGTCCAGTGCTTGAGAAACTGGGTCGCATCCAGTTCAGTGTTGGATATAGCTTTCAGGACTCGACTCTCACTGTCAAAATTCTCAAAGGCCAGGATTTGCCTGCTAAGGATTTTTCAGGCACATCTGACCCTTTTGTGAAAATCTACCTGCTCCCAGACAAGAAGCACAAATTGGAGACTAAAGTCAAGAGGAAGAATCTAAACCCTCACTGGAATGAGACGTTTTTATTTGAAGGTATTATAAGAAGTCTTATTTCGCAGAGCCGCCACATGTTGCTCATGTCTCTGCGTTATGTGAACGGTTGCTCCTTGTCATTCTGTTTCTCAGGCTTCCCCTATGAAAAGGTGGTTCAGAGGACTCTCTACCTGCAGGTTCTTGACTACGACCGATTCAGCAGGAACGACCCCATCGGGGAGGTGTCCATCCCCCTCAACAAGCTGGACCTGGCCAACATGCAGACTTTCTGGAAGGAGCTGAAACCGTGCAGCGATGGCAGTGTAAGTCGAGGGGCAGAGCTCAGAGAGGAAGAAAGAAAAGAGGGAGGTAAAGAAGAGGAAGAAGAAGTAGGAGAAAGGGACGGAGGAAGAAGATGGGGTAGAATGTGTGATGTCATTTCTGGCTGCTGTGATGCTCCCGGGGGAGATGTGGCAGCATAACGACGGGAGAGGGGAGGGAGGAAAATATGGAGAGGCTGACAGGTAGACGGAGACTACACAGACAGCCTGAAACGGGAACAGGGCTGCACAGCAGGAAGAGAGGGGAGAGAAATGAAAAAAAAAAACTAAACCAAAAAAAAGAAGGATAAAAAGTAAACAATTTCACGCTGTTGTTGTCCTGTATGATGTTCTATTTTTTACAGGGAAGTCGAGGGGATCTCCTAGTGTCCCTGTGCTATAATCCCACAGCCAACACCATCACTGTGAGCATCATCAAAGCACGCAACCTCAAAGCCATGGACATTGGAGGCACTTCTGGTATCAATGCTTCTTTGTCTGTTATTCTCATTTATGCATGCACTTCTTCAGAGTCACTGCTTCCAAATGGAAATTGCATTTTTGTTGTTGTTGTTGTTGTTCTGTTTGGAAAAAGAAACAAAATATGATACACTGGAAACCTCGGGCCGCCGTTGTAAACGTGGCGTGTTTTCTGTTTCTTAGACCCATACGTAAAAGTGTGGTTGATGCACAAAGACAAACGTGTGGAGAAGAAGAAGACGGTGGTAATGAAACGCTGCCTGAACCCTGTTTTTAACGAGTCCTTTCCCTTTGACGTGCCGGCCCACGTGTTGAGGGAGACCACCATAATTATCACCGTCATGGACAAGGACAGACTCAGTCGCAATGATGTCATTGGAAAGGTATCTCCTTCCTCTCTCTTTCACGCCTCTTCCTGCCTCTTCTTCTTTCCCTCTGTGTTTCTCTGACTCTGACAGACCATTAGCATCTGATGAATTAACCAGTCTCTACTGACCCCTACTGGAACGAGCGCATCTCCTTCTCTTTATGTCATTTGGAAACATGAGGAAAACTCTAAGTTAGAAACATATACTCTATTTAAATGTGCGGACAGTTGCTGTAATAAACATTTAGGCATTTCTATGCTAATAGAATAAATATGAAAAGAAGCGCTTACAGGAAAGCATTGAAGTGCAGTGATTTTGATGTTATTCCTTTATTTTCAATAAAAGCAATAAAGTGACAAAAGATGAATGTTGATATTGATTTTCTGCTCATGAAGTAACTTTATTTGGCTGTCGTTGGTGGTTTCAATAATACTTCCAGGCAAGACAAACCCTGTGACACAGATTAGATTTGTATTTGAGCTGAACACAAATGTTTTGAAACAACCTACAGCTTCTCTATATATTGAACCACAGTTGTCATCGCAATGTCACTTTGTGCAAAATCACAAAGTATATCAGTCCAATGGAAAAAGTACAATGGACCGATAAGTCCAATATTTATTAAGAACTTTTATTTCAGGTTTCAGGCATTTACCCGATGCATATACATGATATGTTTGGTTAGATTAACGGATCCTAATGATCTTTAATGCTCACACCTTGTGAGCTGAGGTGCCAAAACCCTTACAAACAGGTGTGTATTTTGTGTTATGGCCAACTGTCAGGAAAGTATAATCGATAACAATCAATGTCCTCATTGCATCTACATATGTGTATGGGTGCAATCTGCGCGTTGTGGTGAATTTTTGACAGCATTTTACTTATTTATTTTTGAACACCCAAACCTTAACTAAAACTTAAAATGGCTCATGCACTGTGCATGACTGGCGTACATATTTGGTTTAAAAGCAAACACCCACGTTTCACTACTAATGCTAAAGAAATGTTTAACTCTGAAATAAAAGGAATTTATGCAACATGTTGGAAATACACCAAACACAAACTCTACTCCCTCACACAAAGACAGAATAAACTCTGTCTGCACAGCTTGGATGAGTGGTACCAATTATACCAATTGTCACTGCAGGTGGTGTACGTCCTAACTAATCTTAACGACATTCATTATCTTCAAACATCCAGCAATTATAGTACTTTCCCTACTTTAGTACTCGCTAACAAGTTCTTAATAGAAGAGTGAAAATTTAGAGAAAATGTATTCTCGTTAAGTCTTATCCAAAGATCCATCATGACAATTGTAGCTTTATAGATTTGCAGGAGTTGCAGTAGGGCTTCCCCACGCCTCCCATGGAGGTTTTTTTATTTTAAACGGTCTTAACCAAATGTCCAACTGGTTTTGAGATTGCTCTTTACTACTAACACCAATTTTTGTGTGATAATAAAGTAGGTATTAATTCTTTTTGTCTCCCAGATTTATCTTTCATGGAAGAGTGGCCCCGCAGAGGTAAAACACTGGAAAGACATGATAAGTCATCCTCGTAACACCGTGGCCCAGTGGCACTCTCTCAAAGCCTGAGGGGCCCAGCAGCCAAACAGCCTAAAGTGTTACCAGACAAACACCAAGACCCCTACCCCTCTCCCCAGCCTCCTCCTCTGAGAAGTCAACATGAGTCTCTCAGCACACATCCCTTTTCCCCTAAACGCAGTGTTGGGCTCTGGACCATGTATCACCTCTTTGTTCTCAGGCCTCTTTGATATTCCTCGCCCTCAGTCCTTGTGAATCAGCCCTAAAATTGCACCCTCTTGTCAAGTTCTGATTGCCACCTGACTCCTTCACATCAGTTCGTCTGAACTTAAAAATGTCTTTGATGTCTTAGCTCCCTTGTGCCCTCTTTCTATACCATTTATTTCCCCGAGATCTCCCAATCTTTTCTTCCATCCTATCGGCCAGTCCTAGAGCCTAACATCAGAGCAGTGGCTCTTGCTGCCCATGGATACAAACTACCAACCAAAAATGAATCAAACTGATAGTCAAATCATCCTCTGGGGCAGCAAGAGGGACTGCGTTTGAACGGGTGTGACCTGTGGGATCCACGCACCACCTCCCGTCAAATGTCTTCACTCCTTCCATTTTCGTCTCTGATCCTCCATATCCTCAAAATGCCTAAAAAAAAAATAATAAAAAAAAAAAATCAGGAATCCAGGCACAGAAGAAGTGACGGAGTGAATTTCAAACGGACTGGAAGTGGACTCTGTCGTTTAGGTTTTCTTTGATCATTTTCCCTCCTCACTGCCACCACTGTAATTCTCCCCTGGCTGAAACCCTTTTGTCGTCTGTGCGTGATGTGGGTGACGTGCCGTAGTCTGAAATAATGTTCTTCAATTTAAAAAGGGGGTATGAACATGAACATTTAACACTGGTTAGAAAAGGTGAGGGTGGAAAATATTTTTCTCTTAGAAAAGAAATCCCTCTGGACCAAATTTAGGAGCAAAGTGATTATTTTAATTTTTCTTTCTTTTTTGGGGGGGATGGAGGGATAGAGGTTTAACAACTGTTCTTCCAGACACATAAAATAATCAAAAAGTCTCTTCCAACTGTGCGGTAGTGTGGATAAATGTGTGTATGTGTGAGGGGGGTATTTTAGACCTGCACTGCTAAATTAAAGCTGTTGATGTACACAAATCGCTCCTCATCGTGGAGGTAGAATTAGTAGAAATTATCACCTAATTGACGATTGCTAAATTCTCTGGAAGGAAACCCAAATTATGAACACACATACAGAAGTCAAGTTTATTTGTCATTTCCAACCGGTAGCTTAAAACAAACTCGCAGCACCCGTCAACCTGGTAAAGATGTGTAAAAAGCCTTGAAGTGAATTAATATTTGGAGTGGCACATTGTATAGGGGTAGAGTGTACGGCTCATTTTTCGGACTCTAGCTATCCGGGATTCAATTCCTGACCTTGGCATCCTGAAGCCCACTGGTGCCACAAACCAGAAGTAAAGTGATGTTTTATTAAAGTACCAAAATTTTCTTACGTTTTTATTTATTTATTTATTTATTTATTTATTTATTTATTTATTTATTTATTTATTTATTTATTTAATCTCCCTTAACCATCCTGCAAACCATGAGTGGTAATAGAATAAATTTTGACCATTGTCCAGCCATGTTTGTCACAGTTCCAATTAGTTGAAAGTTGGTTTAAACATTTCAATAATTGCTATTACTTATCTGTATGAGCAAATATAGGTGAGTAACTATTTCCCTGTAACCATTTTCTGTCTGTTAGAAATCACAAATAAGCCTGAGCATATTTCCCTCAGTTTACTCTGTTGGAAAGTGACTGAAAGAGTCACGACGGTACAATTGTATTTTTTATTTTATTTTATGTTTCTTCTACAATTGTACTTTTTCCTCCTACTGAATTCTGTCACTGCAATAAAAAATTAATTTATTTGAAGGCCGTTTATGCATCTTTGGTAGGGTTTCAGTTAATGGTAAAATCCTTTATGTGCCTGATATGATCTGTTGAAAAATATTATTGCAATGGTCTAAATCACTTCAGTATCACATCATAATAATCTTAGAGATGTCTTAGTAAAGAGTGCAAAACCTAAAACGTATGGGGATTTTTTTTTGCTCGTCAGTGGATCCTTTGGGTATAACGCTGAAACAAATAATGGCAGAAATCAAATATTTTTTTTAACAAGGTATTTTTTTAAGTGGTGAATTTAAACATAAATAAATAAATAAAAGAGCCTTAGTGTGATAAAATGTGTTTATTTATGTACATTGCATTTAATTACAAAAGCACTGCCAGTGTAAAGCAACAAATACACAAAGGGATGACAAAAGTAATATTCTAAATTGTAATGGCAACAGAAGAAGCAAAAAGGTCATAAAATAATCATGCAAGAAAGTTAGTTCATAATCTCAGGAAAGCTGATGCTAAAATAAAAAAATATATATACACAAAAGGAATTACTGAATCAACCCAATGGAATAAAAATTTGTTCCTGACAGAGAAAATTGACTCAATGTCCTTTTTTTTTTTGTTCCTTACAGCTGATGTTGAACTGACGTTCTCCACTTTAACATAAGATCTTTGAGATCTGCAGAGATGCAGTCAAAAGAATCAAAGTAAATCTGTACATTTACCCTTTACTTGACTTGTTTTGTAAATTTATCTGAACTGAAAGAAAAGTAACAAGAAGAAAATGACCAGAGAGAGTAAATTGTGACGTAATTACACATTCCAGTAAATTAAAACCACACTGTGCTTGTCGAGCACTGAGAACTGCAGTGCCTAGACTTAGTTAGAGCTGATTTTATGTTGGGGTCTGATTGAAGTACAGGTCAGCTTCCTGAGTGTTTGTTTTACTGCCTGAGAATGACCTCCATCGCATCCCACTTAGACACGTATCGATCACATGAATGAAAACAAATGAGACTAATAAAATCTGAGGGGAGTACTTTTACATTCCACAGTTTGTGTTTGTCTTCTGGAGGTGTGTATGTGCGTCTGCACTTTGTGCGCGTGTTGATATTTGGACTTTTTACTCTCTGTGTGCGTCTACGACGAGCTAGAGCTTGCCATTTTGATGCTGATCGGCATTGTTTACCGTTTTTTAATCCTGTATAGATTCAGATGTACAAAGACGAGTGTTGTTGTTTTGGTTTTCTTAAAGATTGTCAGTTTTTTGTAAGCATCACTGCACTTGTTAACGACAATGCTGGAGCAAACCTCTCTTCACAGCAGGGTTATTTCATTGTGTCTGGTTTGGCTTGAGGGTTAAAACTCTTTTAAAAAAAAAAGCCTAAAGTCTTGAGATTAAACGTCTTTAACCTGACTATCATGACCCAGAGTTTTTGTTTAGACCAAAGCAGCTTCCAGCATTCTGCCCCGGATGTCCAGTGCCCTTACTATCTGATTCTGCTTCACGCAAATGGCGTCTCCTTAACATCTCAGCTGGCGCTCCACCAAAATGCCCCCATTGTGCACACATGCTTCCTGGCACAAAGCGTGCTGTGTGTGCCTTGTAAACTCTGCCACACCCTGCTCTTCACCATATGCGCTCGCACTCAGTTTGTCAGGAAGGGCGGGCGGGGCGGGGAGAGGTTAAAAAGGGGTGAGATGGGAGATGATCAGAATCATCTTTGATGTTAACTAAGTCTCAGGCCATAGCAGAGTGTTGAGCCTCCTGAAATAAGCAGCAATAAAAGCTGCCCTTGAAGTTCTTGTGTGTTGAGCAGGAGATTATTTTTAAATACTGATGAAAAATCATTCAGATTCAAAGGTTATGAGGATGTCACTTTAGTCGATGCTGTTTAAATATCGGGTGAAGACGTGGTGGAAACCAGATATTTACATACATTGCACAAAAAAAGACATAACTTTTTTCTTCTCGCTGTGTTTTAGGTCAATTAGGATTATCAAAAAAGTTCCATTTACTAAATATAAAAATGGTGAATGATGTTTTTTTTGTTGTTGTTGTTGTTTGTTTTACTTTCTTTAGCTTCAGAAGTTTCTATCCATTTTTGTAGCATTACTAACATTGTGTGGTGTTGCTATAATATGTTCACATATTGTTCTTTCTTCATTATGTTAAATAATTTATTTAATGCACCAGTCCCTTCACCCTCAAACACTACTCAAGAGTTGTGAACATGTTTTCCAATAAATGCAACATTGATCATCATGCCAAAACACTTTTTTTTATTTTCATCAGACCACAACACATCTCCCCAAAAAGTAATGTCTTTGTCCCTGAGTGCATTTGTAGGCTTTTTCCTGTACTTTTATGTTCTTTTTGGATTAATGGATTCGTTCTCTTTAATTGGCCTTCTAGTGCGTGCAAGATGGATAGTGATGCTCTTTTAGCAGCTTCAAGCAGCATCTTCATAATGTCCTTTGGTTTTGTCGTGGGTTGGTTTGAAGATTATGCTCCAAAAGAAATATCCAACTCTTTGGAAGATAGAACCCATGTTTTGGGTTAAGTGACGGCTGGACATTCCCATTGTGTTTATTATACTTATTCATCATTTTTTGAATGGTTGAATTTGGCAACTCCGGGTATCTAGAATTTTACCAAACAATGAGCAAGACTTAAGGAAGTCCACATTTCTATTCCAGATATTTTGCATTATTTCTTTTGATTTTTCCTTGAAACCAGTGTATTTCACAAGCTGCTTTAAAACACAACCACAGATTTGCCTCCATATGATCAAAATAAATTAACTTATTAGAGTTGTTAATTTAACTGGTGGGTGCTGGCTTACTGTAAGGCTGTCTTTAATTGTTTTGATGTTACAGAGTCTAGATGTAAAATTTACCAGTTTACCGTGTTTAGCCATAATATTGTCTTCTGAAGTTTTCCAAACTGCTTAAACCCATAGTAGTCTTGGTACATGAACATTTCTAAATTAAAATTAATTCTTAAAAATTCCCAAAAAAGCATCATGCTCATTATTCTGGTATTTAGAAAAGATACATAGTTTTGGTAATCCCCACTGATCTAAAACAACAATAGATTAGTTAATGTCTCTCAGTGAAAAAAGAAATAATTATGTCTTTTTATACCATATATATAAATATCTGGTTCAATAGCAGCAAACCAGGGTTTCATTATGATAATAATTGTTTTTTGTTTTGTTTTGTTTTTTAGAAATCAAGCTAAAATTCTTCTTTCTACACACTCCATGTGGTCAGTCAATCACACCAAAATGTTTACTGGATAATCTCATGTTTCTGTTTTAGGGCATTCAATTAAGGAACTGCTGGAATCAAAGAGAGGTTAACCAGCAACATTTTTATTTACATAATGTACAGATAATTGTGATGTGTCCTGTATGTAAAAAAAAAAAAAAAAAAAAAAAACATTTATTGGGGTTGTTATCTGTCTGTCACTAACTCCTCTCTTTCACTTCCCTTTCTCATTGTAGTTACTCATCTGTGGGGTGCACAATGTTAAATATCAGCCATTTATTTTTTTGAAATCTGTATAGTGTAAATAATAACATAAATGTGTATATAAAACAAATATTCTTCTGGTCTGGTATTGATATACATTTATTTTAAAAGTGCCTTTTAAAAAAAATTGTTCATAGAAGACATTTATTACAAAGATTCACTCGAGTGGTTCTACTATGAAGTCAGATGAAGCTTTAAAGATGGTAAGTTGTGTAAATGTCATGTTAAAAATTGAAGTGAAAATCAAGCCTCAGAAAACAAGCAACAGCATGTTAACACCTTTGCACCCAGCTTTTCCAAAGTGTTTCTTATTCGCTGATTTATACATAAATCCAGTCTACTTCTTGCTTACTGATGCAACACATTATTTAGTCGTACCTGCTTAGTTTCCATGTATCTCTCTTGACTGCATCCAATGTCCTATTCTGTAACAAAAATTCAACTCAACATGCTGAAGATGTCTTCCACACAGATTTAAAATTTGATCACATTTAGCTTTCATTTTTCTCTCCATTAAAAGCTGTGGTGTGTTGTCTCTTCTTTTTTTCTTTTTTTCTTTTGAGCTGTTGCACACATCTAATTAGGAAAACAACATTCTCCAACTCCTACACTTTTGAGTTTCAATACAACTTCAAAGTGAGACATCATCTTGGAGAAAGTGGTGCTTGGTATATTTCCAGGAAGTGTTTAATTTACCATCTCATCTGGTCTGATGCCTCTCGCTATTCAGAGCAATTTTGATCTGTGATCATCAGCGTAGAAAGCTCCAGCAGACTTGCGAGAGCAAGATAAAGGGACGTGGATGCCGTTGGTGGTGAAAAAGGTGAAAGCATGTTGAGTCTGAAATTCCAGGTTGACTGCAGCGACGGGGATAAAACTGAGAGCTGTCACGACACAGGAAGCAGCGGCAGAGGATGACAGGAGCGCTGGGCTACAGATAGGCACAGTGGGTGTGCGTGGGAAACTTGAATAAACACTCTAAACAAGCCTCAGAGCAAGAAAGATGGGAATTGTGCCTCCCCTGCATGTGGGCTTGTAAGGTGGAATCCTTTTCCTCGTCTCTTTTTTCTTTTTTCTTTTTCTTTTACAACCAATGTGGAGGATGTTCAACTATTGTCCTTTAATTTATTAAAAATAGGAATATGCATGGCCCACTTACAAAGTAGGCTTCTCTAAGGGCATTTATATTTTCTCTAGTTTCCTTTTTAATTGTTGTTCAAATTATATTTAGATCTGTTTAATGTTTTTTTATAAGATAAAAAAACAAGGCAGTCATGAGTACAAAGGTTTCAGACGTGTGACCATCTCATGTACAGTGTTTATAAAGTGTTAACACCTCAGTTATAAGACCAAGTTTCTGTGATTAAAAAAATGACACTTTAATAAATAATTTCAAAATGTTTTGCACAAATAATGAATACTTTCCTATGGAACTCAACTATAAAAATGTATGTTACAAGGAAAATGTTCAAAAATACACAAACTAATAACGTAGTTTGCATTGGTTTTTTATCTTATGAGAATCTGCATCTGCTATTTTTCATGTATGTATTGATTTTCTTACATTGTATGTTTGACCTTACTGTTAAATTTCACATTGCTGTTCTTTTTGTGTGTGTTTTCATGTGTGCATAAAATGACAAAAATAAATAAATTCATTCTAAACTTGGTGGCAAAAGTGTCCAAACTCTGAAACTTACACTTTGCTGAAGCACTTTTTGATCTTTTTTTAGCATTCAACTTCTTGACTTGAATATTTTCAAATTTTCTTTGCAAAAGTTCTCCAAATCCAATACAATTTGTTCAATGCTCACATCAGTTTTTATTTATTTAGTTTTGCCCTCTGGATAGGTTACTCAAAACCTACATTTATCTGTCACAGAGTTGCTTTCTTGATGGGAAAGTAAGCTTGGACTCACTCTGATGCACTATAATGAAATCTCTTTTCATCTTCAGCTTTCTTGCAGACACGTGAAGATCTTGGCTGACTGATATCTGGGGCAGTTCATAACTCATCCACCTGGACAAGTAAATCCTGAGTGGGATGCTGCCACCACTACGTTCAAGTGTGGTGTTGGTTCCATAAAGATTTGGGTTGTTTATGTGCAAAACACATTGCGGTTATAACTAAAAAGTTCAAATTTGGTTTCATCAGACCGTAACGCTGAATCACAAGGTGTTAAAACAAAGTATTAAAATCAGTGAGCATTAAAGCAGAAGCCAAAGATTTTGATGATGTTTTGCAACCTATTTTGTATTTAAGACTTTGGATGAGCAAGAGGAAATCCATCCTCCCACCTGTTTCCACTAGTTCTTTAAATTATTCATCCTTTTTTGGTTCTCAAACGTGACAAACCATGCTCTTTAAATATGCAATATGACTAAACAACAATTTGCACAATTTGTGAAGTTTTTGCAGGTGCACAAATTGTTGCTTCGAGATTTTAAGACGTTAGTTTCATATGAAGTACAAATAAAAACATGCGGTAAATCATGTTAACGGTCAAGTCTGAAAGTGTTGCCAAATTTTTTTTACTCGTAACATTAGTTGTGTTCACTCTTGCAGACGACCCCTGAGCAAATAGTTTGCAGCAGATGTAGAATAAAGGAACACATAGAGGGAAAAGAAAAATCATTCACTTCAGATCCTTAAAGTGGCTCAATTTGCTTCAGTATTATGTACTTAGGGTAAACCTACTGGTAAATTTCCAACACTGACTAAGATTAACTGAGAGACAGATGGCTGAAGAGCAAATAAAACACAGAGGGGAACCCTTCTGACATCATCTCAGGTCTATTTTAAGAGAGGCTGAGAGGAAAAAAAAATCCCTGAAAAAAATGAAGGTCATCCTACTCATTGTATGTTGTTTTGCAAAAAGATTGAGCAATAAAATATAAATGAACCAATGACTTGTAACACCTTCACTTAGGATCATGCTCCATTATAATTCTGTGGACGTGCACAAGCCAGCTTGTCATCTGTTTTGAAATTCTGTGCACATCTTGTGGCCAGAGGGCATCTCCCTTCTGCAATCAGTACATGGTTCCAATGAGCCAACATGACACACAGTAGGACAAGAAACATTCTCTGTACTCCACACATACCAATCTGGTGGTGAAGCAGGAAAAACAGGGCAACAGAACAATGCCCTGTGTTGTAGGTTCTGATGAGTAAGAGGTTTAGCTTAACTTGTGGTGCCATTATACATTTTACAAAACAGACCATGAATTTAATAGGGTGACTTTATTTCATTATTTCTATAAAGGAACAGGATGTACTTGTAGATGAAAAAACAAGGTTCTTTGGATTATTCAAATGTAAAATTCCTATGTTTATTATGTAATAATATTTTTATCATGTTTTTTTTTTTTAAATAAGGTACTCAAATATTTATTTTTGGAGATCCATTCTCGCCCAAGATCAGTAGGTGCCTAAATAATATTAATAAAAAAAATCAAGGTAATCTGCTGCCATCTGGTGTCTGGAAATGGCAATGCAGGTGTTACAACCTTCATTATGCAACACGTCCAGTGAGCGTTCTGTCAATCATGGCACCCTCCTGTCATGTGATCCACTCATGCAGTGAAGGAAGCATATCATCATTCACACAACATGAGTAGCAAAACGTTTATTAAATACTTCATAATACAACTAACTGGCAGAGTCAGATCATAATTATGTATATTTTGTATTTTTAATGGGTATCTCATACAAGAAGCAGGTTAAATATACACTTACAAAAAATCATACTTATAATACAGATATTCAGATCCGTTTCATTTTGCTGATGAGGAGAATCCTCCGTCTCATTAACAGATGTTCATCTCGTCTTCAATTGATCTTCTTCTACTGACTATCATCTACAAAGCAGATCAGAGTGTAGCACCCCATTTAATATGAAATTATATGATGAAAACTAATTGAAAGTGACATAATGTATTCCCAGCATCATTTACTACACTTCAGTTTTTCTTTTTTTTTCTTTTTCTCAAGTTTAACTCTGTTTAAATAAGCACTTTCAAAGACCTCACTGGGTTTCTTTTTCCAGGTACTCCAAGCTGGGTGCATCCAATCTCTGTTCGTGGTTTTTGTTTTTTGTGAATTCTTTCAACATTTCCATAACTTCCCCCTGGTACACTTCAGGTGTCGGCTGGGCTTCTGTAAGGACAAATATACAAATAAAAGATGATGACAGCAATAAAAAATATGTAACCCTGCGATAGCAAAGGAGTGCTTGGTTGCAATATTTACAAGGATGTTATATTTTAAGAGACACATATGCAAATTTTACAAGCACATAATATATTTGGCCTCTTGAATACAGTTTCTCTGTGATCTCTGTCCACACAGTGTATATATCTTAGAGCCTGGGATATTACAATGCGCTAAGAGAGGTGGGAGCATTGTGACGAAGAAAAAGAAAGAAAAGATTTAGAAACAGCTGAGTTAATCAAAATCAACATCATCCTCGCTATATTAAGCGGCACTACTGCAATTACATGTTTTCATGAGCAGCACTTCTTTCACTCAGCTGTCTGTCTCCAGATCTTGTCCTACACTGCATACAATGAGACCAGCTTCCATCTCAGAATGAAGTTAAGAGTTTGACCGTACAGTACAGTGTACTTTTTTAATTTGCCCAATGGAGGTGTCGTCTGTCATGACATGTTCTACACTGTTCTTTGAAAAGTCTGTAGGAAATGTGCTCATGTAACTCAAATAATATCTGAAAACAGTGGATTGGTCAGAACTATTTCTGGTATGAATCTCACTCAGTTCCATAAATAAGTTGAGCTAAATTGGGATCAAAAATACAAGTGGTATAACAATAATGTAATTTATAATTCAGAAAATAATAAACAAATATTTATTGAATTAAACGTAATATTTCAACATCTTTACGATTACAATTTCCATAGGCCATAAAGGGAAAAAAAATATTTTCAAATAAAAACAAATAATTTTTTCACCTGTGGCCCAGTAGTAGATGTCCCAGTCGTTGCTCGGTTCATTAATCAATCTGTCATACTGCTGCAACTGGCTGTCTGTCATCGTGTTCAGGTACCGCTTTGCAAAAAGGCTGCAAGAGACACAAGAACACATTTCTTCTCTTACAAATTTAAACAAATAGATACAATTAGACTCTAATTTCTTTACACTGTCAGTCTTAAATGGGAGCTACATAAAACCATAAACAATCAGAGCTATACCAATCTTTAAAAGATTTCAGCAAAACAAACAAACTTAAAATAAAATAGGGCCAATCAAACAACACAACACAACAAACAAACGGAAAAGTGTATAACAACCTGAGCAGTATACAGTTCTCCAACATCCCCCTCTTGCGACTCTCATAGAGAAGCCGTCGTCTCTTGATGTCAATGGGTTCATCTGTTTTCTCCTCCCAGGGTGGCAGAGGGATCTCTAGTAGGTCAGCTTTGTTGTCATCAGGAGCCTCTCCTTTGTAACCTCGAGATGATACTGTCCCTGTGAAGGCTGGTCTCCAAACTGCCTGGCACATTCCCGTTATCAACTGACATACAGCAAAAGCAATTTAGTTATGTCCATAACTTCAACATTTCATGAATACGATATGTTGCTGATTCAAAGGTTTCTGCTTAGGCTATTGCAAAGTGAATCATTCAATGCATTTTTTTTTTGTTTTGTTTTTTACCAATTACCATTATAGCATGATCAACATAGTTAGACCTGGTACAGTGCTGTAGTTAGGTTTGCACTGAACGATATGTACCTCAATCTGAATGTTACACCATGTCATTAGAATGCAACTGAATAAGTGAGATTGACTTGACTTTAATTTGGTTTCTGGAAATGCATGTTAAATTGACTTATTTCTATTGTAAAGTGCATTGAGATTAAATTTATTTTTGATGCTATATAACTTAGACGTTACTGAAAAAAAAATAGCATTGAAATAAAACAACTCTAATTTGTTGGAATTTAAAAGGCTAAAGAAAAAAACGATTAAAAGACGATATCTGATTTCACGTTTAGGTTTGAATCGAGCCTGAATCAACATGCACAACAAAAACCATGCAGTAAAAAAAGCAAACCAGAATTGTGTAATGTCAACAGCTGTCCTGTTGTTCAACAGTAATCTAACAGAAACCGTTCTATTACAACAGAAATATTAACACGTTTTCACTGAACGATCTTTAGAAACCCAGACTCGTGTTTCAAAATATAACTTTTGTTAATTTGTATTTCTTTAACATTTGACTCGAATATTTTTGGATGACCTTAGCCAAGAGTCTATGGCATCAGGAGTGAGATTTCAACCAACACACGCGAAATAGTTATTACCCGGACAACTCACTCTTTTAGCAACAAGTGAAGATAACATTTTAGGATCCTTCCTTGAAAACCTTGATAAAAAGCCGCCCTTCGTCGCAGTATGAATGTTTCTGCCTGGTGTTTTGTAAAAAAAAATTACACAAGAGAACGCGTTTACGTCACCACGTGTGCGCCTAACAAACCAGCCGACTAGATACAAAAAAATCTAATATATCCCGTTGTTGCTAGGAAACAAGGTAGACAAAATTTACTTTTGTTTCCAAAATTAAATCGATAAGATATATTGTTTATTTTGTGAATTAGTGGTGGTTTACAAAGTTCCAACGTAAGTAAACCTAGGGTGGATTTAAAAGTAGGAACCAAGCTGTATATTTTGTTCCCTACCGGTAACTTTCCTTTAAGGGCTTGTATTTTCATCGATTGAAAAAATAGCATTAGCAGACCTAGCGAGCATGCAATAGCCTGAATATAAACGTGTGTGCATTTGCATGTGGAAGTTTAATGTATGATTCCTTAAACTGATTCATAATTTTCTTGATTTTTAGTGTCGAATTTTACCTACACTTCTGTATTCGCAAACCCTGCGTGTAACGTTACCAACCGTAAGCTAACAAAACGAGGCGTTAACGCCGTGTTTAATTCTTTAGTAAAACAGGGACACCTGTTGGATGAATGAATCGTTAATTTAACAGAGCGTCTCTGTGAAAACTAAGCTGGTCAAAAAAGAAAGCAGAAAAACAAGCGACAGTTCACAGAAGGTCGGCATCTGAGTCCGACAGAATGTCTGCTGCACGATCTGCAGCAGGACCGAGCAACTCCAAAAATGACCATGTAGATCTGTACAGTGACCTGTATCCAAGCGATGAGGTAAGTCCACTTTAAGGCCCTTTTTTAAGGAAAAACTCGTGGCTGCCAGTGATTTATTAGCGTTGCAATGAGTGTTTCCCTGACTCAAATCAGTTAACTGAAAACAAACCACATTCAACAAATCTCTTGAACATCTCAGGCAACTGGACTAATCTGATCTGCGCAAACCAGTGTTTTTATATTTTCCATTCATGTCTAGAAGCGCGATTGTGATAGTTTTTCTTGGGGGGGAAATCATATACGGTTCTCTCATGATCACACTGTTATTGTGAATGTAAGTTTTCCAGGGCCAGAATCACAGCAGCCATGACGACTCAACTCCTTTTAGAGAATCTACAAGAGTTTAGAATAAACCAAAAATAAATATCCATCATGCTTGATTTGGGTCCAGTTGTGTTTCTAGGAAGGTCAGTTGAGGTTGCACTTTGACTCTAACTTAAGAGCGGGCTGCACAGTATGTCACAATTATTTCGCAATCACAATATCGGTCTGTTCTCAAATAAAACCACATTACACTGTTTGCAATGCAGCGTTTGTTGGCTATTATTTTTGAAATACCAGAAATTTATGATTTTCATAGAAGTAATATACTTTTGAAATGTCTTGCTTTGGCATAAGGTCTATTTTTACTCCAAATTAAGCCTTTTTATTGGAGTCTGACTGCAGTTGATGCTTGTATCTAAAACCCAAATATCAGTGCTCAAGATGCTAAAAGTTAGACAGTGATTTAATTCACAGAAGTGACAAAGGAGCAAGCAAGTAGTAAGGAAAATGAATTTACCACCACTGATGTAGTCATTGCGTGTTTTCTCTAATACCATACATTCCTACTGTAAAAGAAAAAGAGGCTTATGCATTATAAAGATGGCTGTATCATTACCTCGAGAGCAACAGAATATACAAAAGTACAAACTAAAATGAGTATTTGTGCCAATTACCATGTACCACTGAAATTGTCTTGATCTGAGAGCAATTAAAGAAAAAACAAAATTTATGTTTATCCATCTGGCACATATTAAGATGTGCCAGATGATCTTGCTATCATCATCTGGCACATCTTAAACAAACATAGTCTTCTTATCAGATTTGTACAACTTTATAGTTTTTTTTACTCTTGTCATATAAGTTCTTAATGCCCCTTCACCATAAAAAACACTGTGTGTTTATGGCTTGATGCTCTGTTTGATGTCTGAGCTGTAGAAATGGATGAGTTTACACTGTAACTTAATTGAATAGCAATCACATAATAGCTTCTTGAAGAATCTCTAGCAGTCTCCTGTGTTCATATTCTATGATTTTTGAGATGTAGAAAACAAAAGGTTATGGAATTCACTTATTGCATTTTATCCCACACAGGATTTGGATAAAATTTCTGAAGCAAATGAACTTTTTGATGCTGTTCTAACGGGGACGGTTGATAAAGACAAGAAGGTTTCAAGTAAAACAGCTTCCACCAAAAAGGCTTCAGAAGATGGGGACACTACTGAAGAGAAAAAACACAAAAAGCAAAAGATGACCAGAAAACTATCTATATATGTTGGGAATTTTCCCTGGGTAAGTACCATTCTCTTTTTTATTAAAGTTGTGTCTAGTTATCTTGAAAAATAGTGGATGAATTCTCTCTTTGTTCTTTGTTTTACAATTAAACACACATATTTTATTTAAGGAAACAGGCCAATAGAGAAACTTCAACTGAAAAACAAAAATGAACTCACTAACTTCCTGTGAGCAAATGAAAGTCACCTGATTTTCCAGCAAATATGCTGATTTTCGGCGGTCCTTACCCAAAGACCGATGGCAATGTCAAATTTATTTAAATGGCACATTTAAGAACAAGTGCAAATGCTGAGCAGTGTTCCATGATTTATCCAACAATAATAAAACAATAAATTGGCAACAATTCAGCAGCTCAAGCTCTAATCAGATGTTAAGGAAAAAAGATGAGTTTTAACACCATTTAAGTGTTTTTTTTTTTTTTTTTTGGTCTGAGCTCTGCTTACCTATTGACATAAGGTATTCCACAATCTCTGCAGTCACAGCACTTGCTCTGAATTCACCCAAAAAATTGCAAAACTTTAAAAAAAAATTTAAAAAATAATTATTTATTTAGCTATTAAAATAATTGTACCACATTTTGGGACTTGCTAGCCATTTGCTTTATGTAAACATTCCAATATTGTTTTTTCCATTACCATAAATTGTTTCTTAAACTTTGTTTTTAACAACTATTTCAAATTTTGAATCCTCACTAGATACAAAGAATCTATATTTAATAAGATACATGGTTCGGTAGGAAAGACAGGTTAAAATGCTTTGCTATAACAAACCAGTTTGTAATGCCTGGTTAATGACTTGACATGGACATATGTTCAAATAAATACCTAAGAGTTTGTAAGAATAAATATTTACTGTGTAAAAATGTAAATGTACACAATTTTCATCTCTAGATTTACACTACTCTACTTTTATTTCCCAAACAAGTCTTAAAATAACTCTATCCCTTCTATCCTACTGTCATTTCCTCTCTCCAAACCTGCTTCTCCTCACAGTGGACATCAGACAAGGACCTCACAAGCTTGGCCCTGCGACTCGGTGTTAAAGACATAGCAGACATCAGATTTGCTGAAAATAAAGTTAATGGCCAGTCAAGAGGGTGAATATAAAAAAATAAAAAAACATACATTTTAATAATTATGGAGAAAACATTACAAATGTAAGATTTTGTGAAGTTGCATGTTTCTAATTCAGCATTACTCACCTTATTGTTTTCCCGTGTTCCAGCTATGCAGAGGTGGTGGTAACCACAGAAGATTCATTAAAAATATTGCTGGAAAAAATGCCACTATGCCATATTAACGGAGAAAAGATAGATTGTCGCTTTGCCACTCAACAGAACCTCTCTGTGTTTGAAGACATTGCAAACCAACGTAAGATCTGCAGAAGCAAATCCAGATAATGCATACCTAATTTCAGCATGACTGTTGACTTTTTAACAGAACGTGTTTTTCACAGGCATACCCGTACGTGCTGGTTCGGGTTCTAAGGACTTGGATTTAGCGGAAAAAACTCCCACTGCACTATCGTCACAAGACTCCAGTGCTCTCCCTGCTCCTCCAACAGTTTTCCCATCACATCCGTTTGGAAACATGTTTCCTTCACCACCCAGTTTTCTCGGACAGCCGCCTCCTCTGTTTCCACACATGGCACCACCGGTCCCTCCCCTCATGCCACCTCATATGTTTCCTCCACATCCTGCGCAAATCCCTGGCCAGCCTTCTCCGGGTCTCCATCTAAATCCTCCTTTCTTCAACCTGACACAAGACGGGCACAGCAGCAAGTCGTATAGAGAACAAAAGTGAGCGAGGGAGCGAGCGAGTCCTTTTCAAAGCTTAAAGTAACAAATAATAGTCTAAGGAATACCATAAATGTATAATTGGTTTAATTCAATGATGTAATATGAGTTAAAAATGACCTTGTTTTTCCAGACAAACATCTCAAAGTGAAGATGGAGATTTTGAGGAAATGATGAACAGAAACAGAGCAATTGCCAGTAGCGCAATCACCAAGGCTATTTCAGGAGCTACAGCTGGTAAGAACAGATGGTCAAATTGAGAAGTAAAATGCAAAGAAATCTTAAAAGTATTGAAAGCCATTTTTGGGCAAAAAAAACATTTCCAACTGTTAATGAAATGCACTCATTTTGATAAACCTTGGATGTCTTTTCAATTTAACAACCACCTCCAGTGTTTCCACTAAAATATTTCTTTAGTAGACATTTTTCTAGGTAAGCTTCAAAATTACAATAAAGAAGACTGAGGGATCACATTCTCAAAAGGTGTTTCTTTGTCTTGAGCAAACTCCATATGCATGTCTCTCTTAATTTCAAAGCTAATCCAGAATTTAGGACTAGTCTTGATTGAATCCATTTAAATTTGATTTATTTTTATAATGGAAATTCAAAACAAAATATGGTCTAAAGAGAGTTTAATAATACAAGTCAATTCAGTCCAGTCATACAGATAGATCCAGTCAATTTCATGCATTTCAACTTGATCCTAGTTCTAAGGAAACCCAGCCAATTCCATTGAGCTTTTAAGTTTGCAGCAATTTTTCATACAGAGCATGCACATAGTAACAGTGGAAAGGAAAACTCTCCTTCAACAGGCAGAACCTGACACAGCGTGAGCAGCCATCTGCTTTGACTGGAGTTTTGAAAAGATAAGGTATTTACTCATAAGAAGCACTTATCCAGGAAAAGTTTCTGTCAAAAAAGAAAAAAAAAAAAGGTTATTTGCAGCAGTGGCTTCATTTTGGACAGTTTGTTCCTGGTACATGGAGCCTTTTTGTAACACTTTGGAAATACAGAGATATGTTTACAGCAGCACTGAATATGACATTTTAATAAACCTAATACTCTTAACCTTTCTTCTTTGTGTCACTGTAGGAAACCTGAATACAGCCATGGAAACACTATTAAGTGCTATTGCCATCATTAAGCAGTCTAGAGTGTGCAGAGATAAAAGCTGTCAAGCACTTGTCACCTCACTCAAAGACTGCTTAGTCTCAATCCAAGGAGACTATGGCTGCAAGTGTGTATTTATATTTCTATTAGCAACTTTTTCCTAATAGCAGCCATTCTATTCTCTCAGTCCTTATCAACCAATTCACTTCACTTTTCAGGCCAAGCCGTCATTCCAGAGAAAGAGAAAGGGACAGAGGACGTGAGAGAGACCATGAGCGTGACAGGGAGCGTGACAGAGAACGGTACAGAGAACGAGACCGAGGCGACGCTTACGACAGGGAAAGCACAGGAGGATCTCGAAGATACAGAGAACGTTCCTGGAGCGAAGAGAAGGACAGGGAGCGTTCACGAGAGCGAGAACGACATAGAGATCACAGAGACCGATACCGCTAAATTGGTAAGCTTTTCACAATTCAATAACTTTCTGGATTTATTGGTTTGATTACCTCTGTAGAGTGGATGGCTGCTTACCAACGTTTGGTGTAAATTGCAACCTTAGAAATATGTTTATTTTGGAAATTGGTGATGTTTAATACAAAATATTATGACTGCAGGGACTGTACAAGAATGAGATAAGCAAAATTAAAACTCAAAAGGAAAGGGACTATTGGTCTTTTTAACAGTGCTGAGTTGAAGTCTACCATTTTGATAATCTTAAGACCGCATCAGTGCTAACGTAACTGGGAATCTGTATCTTTGGAAAGGCAACATGAATACTTCAAGGTTTATACTGGATTTAGTGAAAATATCTCCATTCAGTCAGTGTCCTTTTCAGGGAAATTATTCTGTATTTCTTTAAGATGATGTTCGACATTTATTACAAGATTATTTGGTGTGGTATGGTCTGCAATCCAGACCTTTCCCATCCAATAAACGCTTGAAACACCAAACCTCAAGACTGTTGATGAGCTAGAATTCTTTTTATAGTTTCACATGAGTAAATATTAATTTCCAAAGGTCAAGCAGCCTCACTTCTTAGCTGTTTACTGAGAACTGTTGCTGCTAAAAAATAAAAAAATAAAAAGAGTGCTGAAATTTTAAAGTTCTGTGTTTAAGGGTTTTGGAGATTTATTGCTGCTATTAACATTTTGTGTTGGACTGCAAAATATCTCACATATTCTATCATGGATATTTCCTACATGCAATATATTTTGTGATTTATTGAATTGTTACTCCAGAAGCATGACTTTATTTAGAAAGACTGGCCTACTTGACTTTATTATAGCTAACAGCACTTCAAATTTCAGAGTTGCAGGTTTAACATGTAACATTGATTTCAGACACACTATTATGAGGTCCTTTAAATGATTCCACCATATCTTACTATTGTTGATGTGAGGAGAAGCCACATTGAAATGTGGCCATACAGGTCATAACTGGAGGTGGTCTCTGTTGCTTCCACTTTCCTAGTGGGATATCCAACACAGAGCGTTCCAGTTTTTTCCAGACTAGGAGGTTTGAATTTTCAACCAGCATAAGAACCATTCCTCTTGTAACAATTAAATATTTTGGACGGAGTATGGATATGTTTGTTTTTCATTTACCTGTATCAAAAATGGTTAGCCTTTGCAAGTGCTGTTGGAATTCTCCAAGAACATTTTTGTCAGCTCGCAGTTGATAGAATTAAGGTCACCCAACTAGTTTTAGTACACATGGCCATTATCCAGATTTAGCACATGTGGAAGTTCACAGAATTTATGAAAAGACTTGACATCTTTATATTTGTGTATTACTTTCAATCTGTATTTGAAATTTAACTATGTCTTTGCAATGCTTCCCTATTCCCCACTCTCTCTCCTCTCTAGGGTGATTTTGACTGAAGCAGAAAAGGAGAGGCATTTTGTTTTTGCACCAAGCTGTATAAACATCACAAGGAATCTGAACTTAAGTGTGAAATGTAAATTTTTTCCTGTAATACATTCATTGTATAACTTTGTTTAACCAAAAGGCCTGTAAAATTTTTTTATGTATAATAGAAACATTTGCATGCAGTGAACACCTGTTAAGTTTGTTTTCTTCCCTTTTTGTATAAACTCTACAAATTGAAAAAAAAAAAACTAGAAACCTGTGTTTTGTGAATCTTATTAAAAGTACCCAAAGGATCACCATTTGTGTGTTTTTAATTTACTTGGTTGACATTAGACCACCATTTAACCTTTAAAAAGCATCAGAAATATTTACCCAGTTTTTAAACACTTTGTAGATCATGTACACAAGTTTAACTAGTGGTTTAATGTTGCTTGATTAAAAACATTTATATTGACTCACCTCAAAATGTTAGTTTTGTTCTTATTGCTGCAGTGTGACAAGTCAAGATGATAAAGACTTTTTAAATTACTTTATTTAAAAAAAGAAAAACATAACTGAATAGCCATTAAACAATTCCACACCCAAAACCAGACCCTCCACAGTCCTTAAAGTTCTTGGAGTTATTTTTCAAGCGGCGCATAATTCAGCAATTTCTCAATAAGATCCACATGAGACAGCAGCATCCTTCGACAACAGTACCGCTTCAGGCCCAGGGCATCAAGTGCATCACTTAGAAAAAGAAAAAAAAAAAGGAGAGAAATAACATCAGTTATAATTACCAGTTATACCTGGTAAATATCAGTGGGTACAATATTACCATTTAAATATTTGTATTATTTCCCATGTTGCATCATATACCAGAAACGTGTCTCAAAATTGAAGATTTAGTGCAGGCAGTAATGAAAAGATGTCTCACCCCTCAGTGTATTCTGCTTGAAGTAAGCCAAGGTAAGCTTCCCATTTGTTGCCCACAATCTTCCCACAAGTGAAGCACCTGACCGGGATAATCATTGTTGTGATTACCTGAAAACAGATACAACATCCCGCTATTATACCAAAGTTTGCAATAATAATAATAAACATATGTTTATGCGTAATTTTCAATAAAAATCGTGCACGTTTATAATATTGTTTCGAAAACTACAATGAACAATGCAAAAATAATTTAAAAAGTGACTCCTGAAACTAGGTGATCCTTGCGACTCAAGTGCGTGTTGCTAACATGTTGTTTTGCTACCATAGCTTAACAACTACTGCTAGCCCACAAGCAATACCACAAAAACATACAAGTATAAATACAAAGATAGGAATCTCCTTAAAAGTTCTGAAAATATGTTCTAATGTTATGCAAGATATAACTTGGACAAGTAAAATCAATGCTTTAAGCTAATGTTAGCCTACCACGAGTAGTTGTGCGAAATGTATTGACTTCCGCCAATAGCTTGTGCAGAAAACAAATTTTATGCACAATCTATTGTGCATAAAGACACATACACAGTCTTGTTCCACTTTATCACTCACCGTAACCAAATATGGCAGAGAATCAACCAGAAAATCACAACAAAAGGTCGATTTTTCTAGGAGAAATGGAGTCCAGCACGTTAGCTCCTCCGTTTGCCCCTGACTTTGTAACAACTTCCGGTTCAGATTCTTCTACGATAAAAGCACAAATATTCGTCAGTAAAAACACGACATAGTCGGGCGAGTTTCCGGAAGGATGACAGAAGAATACGTTACTAGATAATATACTACATTTTATATATAATGGCATGGCATTATATAGTCACACATGTTTAGCCCAAAAATAGTTTGCATTCTTTTTTTATTCATTCCTGGTTAGAGAATTTTTTGCCCTCCTTGGATTTGCTGTTGGGCATAATGTTGACATGAAGAAGGCCTTAACACAGCTGACAAAACATAAGGAAAAAAAGAACAAAAGTAATCACTTTTCCTGGTTCACCGCCTTTAATAATGTAGATTTTCAAATTATTTTCTTTACAATTAAATGGTTGAGAGCAGAGGGGAGGGTGCATAAGGAAGTTATGTTAAAGTATATAAAAATATATATATATATCATATCCATCAGTATCATCATTAAAGTCACCATGATAAATATCATCACTATCATAGCCATCAGTAACACCATACATTATTACATCATCTATGTATTTTAATCTGCTACAGCACATATGCTAAATGAGGACTCCTACTTGAATTATTGCATTTATACGCTTTTGAAATTATGAAAACAGGAATTTTCTTCTTCTACTACTTTTTTTTAAATACACTGTATAGTACAATGTAAGGTGACATTTTTGTACTGGCATACTATTTTTTTTTTATCATAATAGGGAAGTTGTGAATGTTTATGAATAACTTTTTCTCTAAACTGTGTTTAATTTATTTAAATTAAAGACCACCAGTGTGTGTATGTGTATGAGAAATATCTTTCTACTTTATAGTCAGTCAACTTGAGTTTTGCAGTGCAAGCAGAAATTACTGTGAACATCTGTACAGATGAATTTGTGCAGCAACAACCGTGTGTGTTTTTTCTCTTCCTGTGAGTGAATTACGAGAGCAAATATACACATAACTTTTATGCTCATGTAAATGTAAGATGCTTTTATGTCACCAATATTGTTTGTGCGTTTAACAACACAAGATGAGCAGAGGAAAGACATAAACAACTGATGTTTTGACAGCAGTCTTTCAGTCTAACATAACCCACATATACTACAGTGTCAAATGTTAGATGTAAACAAAGTAAAATGTCAAAAATGTTTTTGCTTGAAAATATGTGAAAGATTATAAGTTTGTGATATTATTTGACAAGAAAAAAATATATATATATTCTTTATTCTACACCCAAAAAAATATTTGATTCCATTTTCAGTCCTTTGCCGTCTTTATCATTACCCATGTCATGATTGTATGTTCTGATTGTAAAAAAAATAAAAGTAAAAAAAAAAATAGTTAAGTGATTTTAGATCTCTGAACATTAACACAGACTGTATTTTTGCTGAACTTAGTGAAGACTTCTCAGCCCAGGAAAGGCATCTGTAATAACAGAGAATCAACCAAATTCTGGGTAAAAAAAAAAACAACAACTAACGTCTTTACCTCAACATGAAATTGTTTTTGTTTTTTTTTATCTCTGTTAGCACATACTTTACATATTAGATGCACTTTGCTTGTTTCCAGCCCAAAACAGATCAAAATCTATACTGTCAGCTTCTGTTTCCAAGCCCACATGGTCACATCAAAGGTAAACTTTCACTAGAGCAGACTTTTACAGACTCAAATTAATCTCAATCTTTATGATTCACTATCTACCTTGTATGTAGTTTATTTGGCCAAACCTTTCAGAACATTCTCCTTTCACCAACTCATTTACTTTGAAATCATAGAACTCAGACAGTCCGGGGACATTATTGATAGAGAAAATGATTTTTCCCCCCATGACTTTTAAGCAAAATAAATTGCAAGAATGCATAAATATCGAAAAGCTATCAATATTTATACAAACTGGAAAAAAGTATTAGATTAAACCACATTTAAAGAGTTGTGGCGGCTATGTAATGCAGTGTAGTTTTTTTTTTCTTTTTAAAAAATGTTCTAATTACATTTTATATGCAGTATTGTAGCAACTTCATGCATATAATAAGTATAGTTATGCTCCATATAAAGCCTTGATCAAACGTTACATAGGCTGATGCACTACACATGAAAGCAGGCCAAAAAAAAAAAAAAAACCCTAAATAAGACAGATAAAATAAGAAAATACACACAGACTGCTGTGTCTCCCCATCGCTCATCAAACCAGAGAAGTCAGTGAACCAGTCAACAATATTCTTATCTTAATTTGGTTTTAATTTCTCCTTGCCAGCAGCAGAACTCCCAGCAAAATGGCTCCTGCGGCGATAATGGCACCGCCAATAAGAAAAGGCTTGAGATGTTCCACAGAGTCTGAACCAGAGGCCTTGTCACCCGCTGCTGACTCAGCTTCTGCTGCTCCATCTTGAACGGAGGAGAAGTGGGGATTCTCGGGCTCAGGGGCCGCAGGGGCATGATCAGCCTTGCGTGGTGCTGCTGGCTCCTTCTTGTCCGCTTTGGATGCTGCCTTGGGTGCTGGAGCCCCTGCCTTGGCTTT
Organism: Poecilia latipinna; assembly: GCF_001443285.1. Taxonomy (NCBI): domain Eukaryota; kingdom Metazoa; phylum Chordata; class Actinopteri; order Cyprinodontiformes; family Poeciliidae; genus Poecilia; species Poecilia latipinna. Next base: position 102,711 of record NW_015113584.1, read on the forward strand.
GGCTTCCATGGATTCAGGGACACAGGTGTGGTGTGGTCCGGTCAGTAAGAGTCTTTACAAGGTCAGCTTTGAGCTGCTTCACTGGCAAAAAACAGCAAACAGACAGATTATCCTTTCCAATTAGCCCCCGTCATCATGTTATGTGCTCTGATGCGAGTGGTTAGAATGAAATATGTATGAGGCCCTGATAGCCATGTGTGAGCCTGGAATGTGACCTTGGGAAAAATGGCATTGATGGGACTGCTTCAATGCCCACAGCAACATGAAAATGTTTATATTGGCCACAGCTGCTGTAACATAACTACCCTCTAAAACGGCGATCGCATTCAGAGCTCCTACATGTCTTAAGATTTTTTTTTTCTTTGGTTAAATTCAGCAGTCATGTAATTTAGTAATGAAGGCAGGAGTGACAGTGCTAAGAGATGTACACCTAAATGAATCCTTGTTCTGTTGACCCTGACATGAGCAAGATGAAAAGCATTTAATATATTTCACTGTCTTGCCCTCGGTCTGACTGTAAAACCTAATGAGTCATATGTGCTATAAATGGATACCAAGATGGAGGAGAGCATCCACCGATGGAGAGAGAAATGAATGAAAAGCAAATCAGAGGAAATGGAGAGAAATAAATCAGGTCGAGAGAGATTGCATCACAACAGTTTGAGTTTCACAAAATGCAGGCTAGTAGCATCCTAACAAAAAAAAAAACAAAAAAATGGCTCCTGTTCTGAATACTGCTGTGATACGCTCCAAGAGGAAAATGGATGCACTTACCTTTCAAACAGTTAGGTTGAGATTATAAGAATAAATGGATGGATGAAGAGGCAGAGCTCTGGAAGTTAAGATGTCCTTAATACAGGAAAACGAGCAACACCAGAGAGATGGAGGACACTGAAAGCAAGAGGGAGGGCAATGGGAGGAGAGCTGGATAGACTGGGATGTACCATCTGGTTGCTCAAAACAGGGGAGCGGGACTGACATGGTTAATTAAAAAAAAAAAAAAAACTTTATGGCAATGAGTATTATTTCTACCTATGAAATTAGGTGGATCTCACATATTAAGCACATTTCACATATGAAAAATTAAAACAAGACGACAGACAGACAGACAGACAGACAGACAGACAGATAGATAGATAGATAGATAGATAGATAGATAGATAGATAGATAGATAGATAGATAGATAGATAGATAGATAGATAGATAGATGGATAGATAGATAGTGTTGGAAAAAAAGAATAGATAAGTGATGTTGAACAAATTCCCATCACATTTCTGCTTTCTTCTTTTATATCTGTAATAACTCAGTTGAATGTGTGTGTTGTTGCCTTTGATGTTGCTGCTATCTTCCTACTGAGATACAAAGAATCCTTCTATTCTGTATTATTTTCTAATCACGCACTTTGGTGGGTATATTGTTAAAATCTGTTGTCCTGACTAGTCAGATGTGACAGTCTCTAGATGGAGCACATCGGGCTCGCTGTGAATCAGCACCAAGGAAATGTTTACTTTAGTCTTTAGTAATTTACTGTAGCCTAATTCCCAAACACAAAGTATATTGCATGATTTCACATGCCTTTGTTTCTAAAAACGTTGTTTTTACGTAAAAACGTTTCCACGTTGATTTTACGCAAAAAGAAAAATCAGTTTTATAAATTGATTTTCACATCACAGTTGGTATCCTTCCTGCATCGCTATGTCGTCACTGTGGAAACGACAAACGCTGAAAAACACCGCCATAGGTCATGAGCATGCGCAGAACCTTAAAAGGACGGGTTTGTTCCAGAAGTCTGTCTTCTTCTTTTTTATTTTTTTTTTAAAGCAATTTACTGTCATATTTTTAATCATATCCTTCAGGAAAGACAGCTTGCTTTCTGACAAAAGAACAGAAAAACAACACACGTTGTCGGATCTTCCATAGGGTTTTCTGGATGACATCACAGAGGGGAGCGGCAATCCCTCAACACACACTACTCTATTTGAACCAGTTCCCTGGTATCCACAAACCACTGGTGTCGCCATTTCTCCGCAAGATTCCCAAACTGCCCACAGCGAACGGTTCATAAAGCTAAACGTAAACTAGCCATTCACGGCGTTTACGCAGCTCTCCGCAGACGGGGAATAGCAAGTTAGTACGTATATTTCGGTGGGGAATATCTCAGGGGATGGGCTTGATTGTCGGAATAAGGCTGCCTCCGTTTTAGTCCGTGACAAGATTCGGGAGTTGTCCGGCTGATGGCACACTCAAGCCACTAAACTACACCACAAAACCCCGGAGAAGAGCTCGTCCTGGTCGTGAAAAAAACCAAGGGATTTTCTATCTTCCATCAAGCAGGAATCATCATGCCGAGCGTTGACGAAAGGGAATGGGAAATGATCCACGCTGCTCCATGAAGAGCCGCAGCCGTGTTGCAAATCAGGCGGAGGACCGAGCTGTCAGTTCCGAACGCCGTCGACGCGGTTGTGTAATTAATTTGGCTGCTGGATGGTATGTGTCGGGTCTACCTGGCACCCGGTAGATAACCGAGGAGGCTCCGGGGCTTTGATGTGTTGGGGGTCCATTCATGCAATGACGTCTGCATGGTTATTTTATATCAAACGGTGAGACATTTCAAAATTCACCCTGCCTGACCGGTGATCCGGTGTGCGAACGAGCAGGACTGTCGGAAGGATATGGGAAAGAGAGCGGAACCGATGCAGTGGGTCTCGGCTAGGCATCGTCAAAACACAGGTGAGCGGCAGTAACACGATGACGATACTGAGCATTGTTGCGCTGCCTCTAGCTATATACACACACGCACACACACACACACAAGGCAGCACAGCAAGTAGTGTGACCCAGCTTTCAAACCGAGTTTCATGGCTGGTTGGAACACATTTCTGTGCTCTTCTCCATGCCCTGCTGAATAGACTACAATGGACACTGATTCACAAAGATCGACTTGTTGGATTTACACATAAAAATGCTGCTGCACCCCAGAGCTGCAGTTAACCATAAGCGCATTCTTTAATTGTTTAAGTTGTAAAAGATACTGAAACATCAGCAGACCCACACCCGCCGCTTATTTACAGCAAAACTTTAGCCTAGCTTAAAGTTTGTTCAGAACTGGTTAAGCAAGGGATGTTATTCCAACCTGGATCTGTAAAAAGATCCCATCTTTTTGCAACTTGTGTAGAGAATGTGTGGTCATTTCCCTGACAGATTGTTCATGTATGTCTCCCATGCAGTGTTGGAGCATAGATGAGATCAATTGATTTTAGAGATGCACCAATCAAAAACGCTAATTTTCCTTGGATCAGTTCCCTTTGATGATTGGGAGGTTTCAGTTTATAAAATTGTAAGTCTTCTCTTCAGATTACAAAAGTGACACAACATACACATACAGTTTCATAAAAACAAGATATGAGGGTCATTTACTTTGATGTATAAATGAAAAAAAAAGTAAATTCTTTTTCTTTTCTCTTGAAATCAAATTACTATGTCCCACAATAAAACCCGTAGCAGATGGCTTTGAAGTGTTAGTTCTTAGAATTAAAAACCTGTAATTAGCAGGTCAGACCTCAAAATTAACCCAGTTAACTCTCTTTATCAATCTACTAGTTGAATTTACTGGTGTTGCTTTACACAGAGAGCTTATGTTATATTTTTGGTTGTGGAAGCATGCAGTGATATAGGACTGAATACATACAGTCCGCACAATTTATATCGTATCAGTGTAAGGGAAGAAGGCATATATTCTTGCTTTGTCAGTTTCTGACAAGGGGATATTTCAGATGCCACTTCCTCTTGTGCCGCAAACCAGCTCCCACTTCTCACTAGTGGCTCATTAAAAGTGACGAACCGTGGCTTTCACAGTTAAGCAATCTCCATCCAAATGGCGCGATTCCTGAGGAACGCTGCTGCCTCACCAATACCACCAGTGAGGCAGGCAGGTCACAGTTGGAACTGGTGACTTTATAAGCTCCAACTAAAGCAATCTTCCTAACTTTATTAAGTTCAACACACATGAAAAAATGTGGGTTCAGCTCAGCGCACAACCGCTCATCCAGTTCACTGGCAACAAATTCACTAGTTATCTGCAGAGCAGAGAATAACATACACAAATAACATACTGAATGCAAGCCTTCAATACGAATGTTGTGCAAGTGTTTGTGTACGGGGAGAAAATGGGAACAACCAGGTTCAACTAAAACAGGCTGCACTTTCTGTAGTAAAATGGCCGGAGCACAAACAGTAAACAACAACAAACCCCAAAACAATTTGAGGATGGATCTGAAAAAAATCTGTCTGTGTATTCTCAAAAGTTATAGTCATTATAATTTTGATTTTTTTCTGTTTTACACAGCTGTAGTTAAAAGACTTGATCTCGAAGATTTTCTCATTCCCCATAGCCCTCTCGGAACACGCTTTCTACTCCCAGCAGCAGAATGTTTGGAGCCAAACTGAGACTATTAACCAGGTTCATTATTTACAGTTACAAACCTGAAAATTGCGTATGAATCAGGATTAATGCAGCGTATTATAACTTTTTTTTTTATGGCATCACTTTGTTGAAAAGGGAAAAGTTTAAAATCAAGTAACACCTGAATGTCCTCTTTGCGGAACAATAAAAGCTGTTTCTATTTTACTGAATTGTATTGTATTCTATTTTAACTGACAATGAATTGGATTTGATTGGATTCCTCCACTATAGCGCCAGCTCAGTCTCAGGCAAAAAAAAAAAACAACAAAAAAAAAAAAAACATCTCTAGCTCAGCTAGAATATCTTCAATCAGTAAACGAAATGTCGACTGATCATTATGGGTGATGACAACATTTTGTAGAATTCCTTGCAATTATTATAAAAGTCAAAATAAAAAGCATTTTAAAATCATCACTTGTTTTGGGCTATATGCCTTTGTCTGAATATAATCAGAGCCTCAAACAAGCACTTCTCCAAAAATCCACTCAGCTACAGTAAAAAGGTTACTTCACTTCAAAAGTATACGATATTTGCATACTTTTAACTGTAAAAGTATTTGCATACTTTTAACAGTAAAAGTAATGATTCAAATTATTTTCAGCTTTTGGGTTATTAAACAGCAAAATCTGGTTCACTGTTAATATAATTGAAAGACTATTAAAAAATCAACAACTATTATTTAATCAGAATCACTGTTATTTGATGTGATCCTGGTGGTAATTACACAGAAAGAAACATAGGTCGGTCACTTCACACAGTTATGTTGTATAAGGAAGTCATTTGCTATTTTAAATTACGTCAAAAATTGTTGCATAAAATATTACTTAATTTCTGTGTATACTTGGGGCTTTTTCTCTGAATACCTTGAAAACCCTGACGGCCCGCCACTGCTCATTAATTTAATCTGATTTAACAGGACCAAGCTCGGGTTTTTGTCTTCTCGGCTAATTAAAGACTGATCCTGCTCTGAAGACGAGGTAGCAGGCAGTAGATCAGCCATTCAAGTGGTTCTTTTGTGTTTGCTGCTTAAACAAATGCAAAGAAATCATGGCTCATTTGTTCTTCTCGGGAGCCCCCTTAACTCTGAGCAGGTGTATAGTTGAGTGTGTGAAGTCGTGTTTCATCCATAGATCAGAGATTAATAATTTTTTTAGATCAATAAGTAGGTCAGTAAGCACAGGTGTAATGCAACTAAATATACTACCGTTGCATAACAACTGATTAGTAAAGCTGTAACTCACCAGGCTGCAGTCAGTGCTTTAAACGGAAGCCATTTGAAATTTCTGTTGAGTTGTAAACTAAAATACAAGAATTAATACATTTTACCTTCAGTCATCACTATTGCTTTTCAGGTTTTCTTGAAGGTTTTTGCATTTTTGTCCTTTCTTACCTTACATGACTTTGATGGGGAATATCTTAGACCATGTAGACAATATTGGAATGGTTTTAAACATTAAATATAAAGGCGGTATTGAACATTGATTCCAACAGGAAATTTGTATCTTTAATCATTTTTGTTGCTGGAATATAAACATACCATGTTCATGAGTTTGTAGGTAAGTAGTTTCCATACGGCTCAGGGATTGAGTACTGCATAGGCTAACTCGACTTTATCATTTACTAATGAAATGAAACCTTAGTTTGCTCTACTAAATGAGAGAAACAGATGGCGTTATTCACACTCTGCCAAAACGTTTTGGGGGAAAGAAATGCTATCGGCAATCATGTGACGTCATTGATCTCGAATAGAATTTCTCCAAGTGGGCAGATGCGACTAATCTTGCACAAAACCATCAACTTTCTTTTATTAGTCTCAACAGAAAAGCCTGTTTGTGTTAAATCCAAGTCTGTACTCTTGACTTGGCCCTTCTTTTTTTTTTCCTGAGAGGAATTTGTTTTGATGATTTAAGCTAATTGTCTGTCCTAATTTTTCCCAGTTGATACCTGAAGTTCAGGGGCCAAAAATGTTTAATATTTAGAGTATTTCACATTTTCAATCAGAACTTGTTGGAAATTTGTGCAGTCTCTTTCTTGTCAGTTTCCCTGACCAGCTTTTTTTTATTGTGTTTCCATAATTTCTCTAATTATTGACGACTTAGTTCAGCACGTCTATGGATAATGTGCATTTTTTGGGCGTTTTTCTTTGTGCAATTTATTATTATTGTTTTTTACCCCTTTGTAGCATCCTTGCTACTAGCTATGGCTTTAACCAAGGGATGCAGATTTTAGGAAAATCTGACCTAAAATTTGAATAGAAATCTGTACTCTTTTCAAAGACACTGCAAACTGCATTTCATGCTTTCCCTATAATGACCCAAACGAACCAAATTTTTAAAAATCTGCGGTAGGGTACAGAGGTGAGAGAACAGAAACAGTGTGCATCTCAGACAAGAGAAACATATTCACAAGCAATTACAAGCAATAAAATGCACACATTTGCGTTAGTTAAAAATCATCTGTTATATCCCATTAGTTTGCATTTCTGTACTCTTTTACTTGCATTTCTTTTGAATACGATGAATGGGTGAGACTCTGGAAAGTAGACATGCAGTAGTTGTCCGTGTCAAGGTATGCCAATGTTTTAAAAAGTTTTGGCTCCAAGTATGACACAATTTGTTATCATTCCACACCTAGGCTTTAAATTGCCAGATTTTATTAAAATACCACAGAAAGTGGAGGAGTCACCTGGGTTTTTAATTTTATTTTTTATTTTTAAAGGTATTCTAGTTCTTTACCTTTTAAAAAAAAAATCAAATTTCAGGTATATTTTATGGATAAGATTATTAACTTATTACATTTCAATTGGTTGCTGTTTTTGGGAAGATACTGTAAAATTATTGTATTTTTACTCAAGGTTGTCATTCTGTAAGAATTTGATCCCAACTCATGTCTACTGCAAACAAGTAATTACACACTGCTTTTTAGTGATGATGCACACATAGCTTTTTTTTCCAAACTGGTGTCTTTAGCTTGTCTGCATATCACAATCTGTAAATTGCAGAAATCTGTGAGCACCTGCATTGAAAAATATCAATAAGACATGAAAAATTCAACACACTGCTGAAAACCTGTAGCTGCAGTGAAGTGTTGCATGGAGGGGGGAAAAAGCTGCATTTTTTTTGTTCTTGGTATTTGACCAGATAAAATCACAAATAAAGCCCTGCATGTTTGTGGGCAGTGTAGCACAGACAGGATGGCAGACCACATATGTTACCATCCTGACGCACAGTCAAATACACGCAAACACAACATTTATGCATGCACATGCAATCTCTGCTGCGCATACTATCACATCGACTGAAGGAAGAGAAAATGGAGTGGGAAGAGGTGAAAGGGATTGAGTGGGTGGTAGTGGGAGAAAAAGATGGAGAAAGAGGCAGAGGGAGAGTAGGAGTGAGTGGCACATGGCTTTCAGGCTAAAAAAAGATGAGCAGCACGCAACCAAAACCCGAATCTGGATTAGCTAGATAAGGAAGAGGAGGGGGTCGGGGAAGGCTAGAGTGGGGGGAAATGTAGGTTTCCTCTGCACCAAAAATGGTGCAGATGCACATGCTCACTTTCATGCTCATAAATGTCCTCTAAAATATTGAATACTGAATGAGTGTGTGGGTAGGAGCGAGCGTGAGGATGGGAAGAAGGAAGATGCGAAAGAAAGAGGGTGAGATGTAGATAGGAGAGGGTGAGATTCTTTAGGATGGACAGAAAGCCGCTCTGGGGTGACACAATGGGGAGGGATGGGATAATTAAAGACGGCAGCAACAGAAGAGCGAACAGTGTGACAAATGCCGGAGAGAATCTTGATCTGAGCAGTGTGAAACTCTGACCCAGGCACAAAAGAGACAGACTGGAGCAGATGGATGGATGGCAGCGAGCAGAGGAGGTAGAGATTTGGGACAGCTCTGCGCACATACAGTCATGCCAAACCAACATAACTTCAACGTTTTCTGCAGAGATTCTTAGTGGCCTGTCTGCCCAGCACTCGACAACATGCCAGGCCATTTTCAGCCTGCCTTTACCGTCTCGAGCAGAAATTAGAGTCGTAACGTTCTGTTATAACAATAAGATAGGCTGGTTGCAATACTGGGAAACCACTTCTCTTGATAAAAATGTGTTTTGAGATGCATCAATCAACAAGAGATCAGAATTGGGTGATTTTCTCTGATTGGTGATCATTAGGTTGGATGCTGAAAACACAGAAGTTGGTTTTCCTCTTTCATCAGCCTAGACGATTTACTCTGACACATCAATGGGAATACATAAAAAAAAAAAAAAAAAACCTTGGGACGTGCTTTGGTGCATGAATGGGGATAATCTTGTAATCCTTTCATTTTCTGTTGGATTTAAAACTTTATGTGCTATAGCCCTTAAGAATTAAAAAGTAGAAATTTGCAGATCAGAGTAAATAAAAAAAAACTGGAAATCTGAATCAGCCAGGAAAAGTGTGATCAGCTCTTCTGTGGTTTTATTAAAATATGCAGTCGATCTTTATGTATTTGATTGTTTCAAGACATTGTAAGCTACTCCATGAGTTTTTAAGTGGCTTATGAAGCAAGCTCAAATTTTGAGCCGTTTTCAAAATGAAAGTTTGAATAGATTAGAAAACAGGAAGTATTCAAGAGTTTCTATATCTCTGTTTGTTTGGCAGTTACTAAACAACTTGAAAGAGTTGCCCGTTTGTGAAGGTATTAAAGGAACATGCATAAATTGCATCCACAACACCCACCAGCGCAGGCAAGTTCTCAACCTGTGGGTAAGCCGTGTATGGTCATGAACAGGATGGCTCTCTCCACGTGATACTTGACTCACAGTGGTTGCACTTAACCCTATGGCTAAGTTGAGGACAATGTCTATCTCTTTTGACTGTTTAGCACTAAGTTCTATTAGCATTAGCCCTGCGTTTCTGGTTCACATGGTTTTGCAGCTGTTTGAAATGACAGAAATGCAATTAGTCATTCATTTCAAGTCGCAACTTGTTCCACACAGTTTTTGCGAAGAACTAATTATGATGTTCTGTAAATATTCCACATGTAGTTACTTCAGTGCTGCACAAAGTAAACAGCGCATACACACAATGAGAGAAGTGTGGAACTGGTTAAAGTCATGCCTGTGGCCTATTGACATGAGACTCATGCCATATATCTGTAACACCCCATCATTTCATGCAGAGAAATCAAAACAACGTTGCCCCACTTTGTGTAATAAAGTAGAATGACCTCAGGAAATAAGCAGTAAAAGCCTGAATAAAATTAAACACACTAAAACTCATAAAAATATCTAAAACCCGTCTGTATTTAGAAGCCGTATCGGCCTCATTTTTCCTAATTTGGACCAGTTTAATTTTAATTTTGAAAAGGTTTCTCAACAACCTAACAAGAAACATGAGAAGATGTGTGGAAGTGCTCTCTTCACCCCTCTCAACTTTATCGTTGCCAAAACGCCCAATAATGGAAAATTATGATGTTTGACACACATTGTCCCAAACTACCAAAAGAATTGGTAAATCTCCACAGCCAAAATCTCAAGAAAATAAATCCTATTAAAGAGCTACAGACTGAGTTGATATCAGAGTACAGAAGCGGACACCAGAAATGTCTGTGTCATTTCCACAGACATTTCTCCAAATGTCTGTGGAAATGTCTGTCATCTTCCACAGACATTTTGTGTGGAAAATGGATCAAAATCATGCTTCAGCAATGCCTGAAACCAGAACTGCAAACAGTAGACATTGTAAGCTGTCATTGCCAAGGACTTTCAAGTACATTTTAAATTTTTTTTTTTTTTTTTTAGTTTTGCAAAAGCTACTAAAGAACTTACACTTTAGTTATAGACACTTATAAGTACTTTATAAGTGAGGGTTATTAGCCCTCAGCTACGACCAAATTTACATGTTTGGATTTAAGATTGTCACCACCAAAAACCAAAGGAAATGACAACGCACTTTGTTTTGCTACAACTCAGTTTAAAACGAACTCCAGAACCACATTCTTACTGTTAACTGGACTCTTAACATTGGTTTAAGACACAGCTGTATGGTGACCCAATTTCTTATGGCATTGAAATGTCAAAATGTCTGTGATGGAACTATCATTTTGCAGCATTGACTCACATTTAATTTTTTAATACTATTTAGTTTTAAGAGGTACATAAAAACATTCATAAGTACACACAATTAGAAATGTAGATTTAGGCGTTACTTTCATGTTATTACAGAAATTAGAGTGCAATGCTTGGCAACAAGCATAATCTCAATCAACAAGCATATGTCTTGAGATTAGAAGATTATAAAGCTCTTCTGTTCATCTGATCTTCCACATCCTTCAAAGTACACACTCGTGTGTCTCTGTTGTGATAGTGGATTTGTATTTGTCAGCTGTTTGTTTGTTTTCAAAACCAGTTTCTAAGATCCGCGTGTTTGGAAATGCTCGATGGACAGCTTGGGTGTTTACTTGCCGTGCATATTGAGGTGATGGATGAGCAGGTTACACAGGTAGGGAGTGTGGTAAAAATAATGAGGCTGCGAGCAGCAGTCTGTGTGCCACAGCTTGTTCTTGATGCTGCTGTTGCTGCAGCAGGCTCGCTGTGTGAGATGGAGGAGTGGGAAACTAAAACACCAGCTGCTAGTCATACCAGATCAACCTACTTTGAACAAAACAAGGAATGGAAACCAGTGCTGGCCCTCTGGTTTTAGATCCCGATCTAGTGTCATTGGCTCTCTCGGCACTGTGGTTTATTGCTCTATTTGGCCGTGTTTCCGTAGATATTTGAGCACTGAGAGCAGGGGAGTTCTCAATGCAATGCTTTGCAGCAATGGGAACTACATACATATTTGCTGTTTACATCACGCAGCTGAGAGATGTACATAGATGTTTAAATAGAAATTAGATTTTTTTTTTTTTTTTTTTTGCTTGATGTTCAAATGCAACCATCTTTCAAACAGTCTAGATAAGCCACAGCATACCTTGCCGTTGTTTATCTCTATCGGGGACAAAGCCATCAGGAAATACTGGGAGCCCTGGCATTGTTGTTGCTTCATTGTTACGTAGTCACGTGGGAATCGGCCTGGCACACAGGAGCACACTGTGTTTGGGGCACAAAACATTTGCTCAGATGCAGCAAAAAACACATATGTCATTTGGTTGCAGATGGAGACACTCGGGATGGGAGTTTTAGTTTGGATGACTCATGCCGAATGCATATCATAGCAGAGTCTAGAGCAGCAGTTTAGGATGGAAGTGTTTGCTTGATTAGTAGAGATACCATAGAGGGTCAGGTTCTGGACATTTAGATTTGGGTTTTTATGCAGACAGAAAGATGTGTCCTGTGCTTTAGGCTTAACACTGGCTTTATTCACTGCTTGAGGAGGAAGGTTCTCAATACAAAGTGAAACTTCAACTCATTATTAATATTGGGAAGCTTCTCCCCCACTCCCACTGCATCAATAATGAATTGGTTTTTAATTTTCACTGAACAGTACCAAGGAGACTCATGGAGCGAATCATGGAGTACGTATCGCATACTGGAGCACAGGAGTACAGGATCTCTGCTGAAATGTATTCTCTTTCACATTTAGAAGAGGGCACATCATGTTCAGTGGAACGGGAGCCAGACTTGGAAGTGTGTTTGGCCATTTTCAGTTCAGTTTTATTGATCAGTATCATCTTTAGAAAGATTCAGTGTTGGGTGCTATTTTTGAAATAATCAATGTATTTTATTCTCTATCACGATCTTTCAAATGTTGCTGTAAGGTCAGGTTATTCTTCATGTTCTTCTTTCTGTGTCTGCACTCAACATATTATAATGCATTTTAGTATCAATGGGGTTTAGGACATAGAGCAAATCATAAAGCAAACAAAATATACGTTGACATCCAAAAATTTAAATAGTCTTATTCTTATTTCAACAGTATTTACTTGGATTGTTGCGTTAGAGAAACCTCTTTTTAAAAGCAAATTCGGGCTTGCAGTTTCCCTCATCTCTTCTTCTGTCTTAGCTGTCCTTCTTGAACCGCTGACCAGACACAATTAAATAACTTGCTGAGATTTAAAATTCTTGGCTAATCTACTCTAATCTAACTCTGGCGCTGAGTTACCACCTTTAAGTTGCAAGGAGAGTGTTAGACTCAACAGCCACTTCACTGGTCAAAGTTTATTTAATGTACTATGAACACCATGCATCTGTAATGCTAATCAGGGTATGACTGCGAAGAGAACAAGCTACAAATAATTAATTGAAGGCGCCGTGTAAGTGTGTGTGAATTTTGGAGGGGGAAAGACATGTAAAAGCTCAATGTTAAACCAGTTATTTTGCAATACTTTGCAAAATTATTCCTACCCTTTGAACTTTGCCACATTTTGTCATATTAGGACTAGAAACTTCAGTGTGTTTCTGTTTGATTTTATATCGTGGACCAAAATAAAATATAACTACGCTAAAATGAACAGAAAAGGACTCATAGCTTTACTTATTTTCTGCACAGAAATCTAAAACGCGTGGCATTCATTTTGTGATAAGTTCTGTTTTCTCTGTTGCCCTTTTATAAAATCTGGTGCTACCAAAAGCCTACAGAAGTCACTTAATTGGCACATGGCATCCACCTGTGTGCAATGTAATCTCAGGATAAATCCAGCTGTCTTGTGAGAACATTAGTGAGAAAACGGCATCATGAAGACTAAGGGACACATCAGACTGATCACGTATGATGTTGTAAAGGGGCTTAAGCATTGTTAGGTCCTGAAACAATATCTAAAGCTTTAAATATCTCTGAGTATCATTCAGCCATCAAAAACTATAAATGTTGCAAACCTACCAAGATTTTTTATTTTTTATTTTTTACCCTAATAGACTAACAGACTGGGGACTTTCATAGCGAAAGAGACCCATAGTAACTTTGGAGGAGCTACACAGATCCACAGGACAGGAGAGATAACCTGTTGACAGGACAACTGTTAGTTGTGCACTGTAAAAATGTGTTATTTTTAAGAAAGTGGAATACAGTATTAACTGAATCATGCGCCGTGGGAGCTTTCTTTCTGCACCGTCTGCAAACCTGTTTCGAGTTGATGTGAAAGACAGATAAATAACCCCAAGTATGAAATTGCAGCTACAATGAAATGGTTCAGGTCATATATTTATGACCTGTTAAAAGTATTTGTGTTTGGACATTAACTAGGCCATTCTGAGAACCTGTGGCAAGTTTTTAAATTTTAGATTTCCTGACATCGTCTATCTAGTCTCATCTGGTTTAAGACTAGCAAAGAAGAATGAGTTAAAGTTTCAATCTTTAGATGTGCGTAGGTGATAGAGGTGTTGCACCAAAGAATTGAATCTATTTTGCTGCAAAACGTGGTTTTGCGAAAGATGGATGTGTGGTAAATGCAAACCCTTACCATGCTTTTCAGATTTTCATTTGTAAAATAAAATAAGAAGAAAATCCTGAAAACAATGTATCCTATTCCTTCAACTTTATAATTATGCACTATATTCTATAACACTTGTTTTGTCACATATAAAACCCAATAAAGATACCGAAGTTTGTAGTTTTTCCAAAATGTGGAAAAGTTTAAGTCGTATTAATACTTTTGCAATGCGCTGAATTTAAGCTTGGGCTTTTGAATAGTTACTGTATGGATCATTTTTAATTAATAATTGCTTTCCTAAATAGGGTGCACCTTTAACCTTTTTTGTATACCTTTTTCATAACAGTATCCCAAATCTGCATTCAGATGCATTTCAGATTTCCTTTTGGTTTTCTTGTAGTTTTAGCAGAATTACTGTAAGCAAACAACGACACAAAGAAAAGACAAACAAATTGCTGTGCACTTATAAGTCATCATAATATCTAAGCATTTGACTTTTGCGAGAACAATAAGTGCATCTGCTAATGTCAACAGTAGCGGCCAAACTGCACCACTAATAGGCTGACATCCTCTTGGTTGATGGATGGGAAGGCCCCTAAGGAGGCAACAGCTATTAGTGAGGATGGAACACTGAGACATTAGTCGTCTTCTGTGAAATTAGACTCAAAGAGCCCTACACTCATTACTGACTGCGCAAAGCTGATTGCATCATCGATTGGCTGGATTTTGTTGTCATCACTGCACAAATTGATGATTTATCAATATAAGGATTATTCTGGTGCTTTATTGACCTCTCTGAGCCACTACTTGGACGGAAATATAAAAAGTTATGATGCTGTTTACACATTTCACTATATGGAATAAGACAACTTTGTCATTGACCATTACAGTATGAAGTACATAGCATAATGTAATACTGACATCTAATTTGGAACACACAATAAACTTTGAAAAATAAACTATCGTTATTTTATCACATTATTGCCCCGAACACATGTTTAATGTCTGCAAGTGTTCTGGAATGCTTTGGGATTATTTTGTATTTTTTTGTAGGAAACTCTGTACTTTTGATGACCAGTTCAAATTTGGACTTGTGTTTGATTTCAAGGTGTAATCAGACAATGGAGTCAGTGTCCCATTTTTTTTGGGGAAAAGTCAATTTGAATGACCTCTAAAGTTGAAATTATGACATTGAAGGTTGGAGGTCTTCCACCATCTCCAACATCAAAATCTAATATGACAGCCATTCATATGAAACTTGGTGATGCAGCGATTGACTGATTTATGATTTGCACATTCTAAAATTGGTCTCATACGAACCAATGTTGTTTGAGTCTGAATCAATAAAATGCAGAGAAATAGTTGGCTTGTATTGATTATAGCACACGATTAGCATGATCAAAATAGTACATTATGTTTTAGAGTTGTAAATGGCATTTGTCACTGTAATGTTAGGCCTGGTAGATTACAAAAATAAATATTGCCAAGACAATATTTTGTAGATGCTGCTTTTAATTCAATCAAAAATCAATCAAATTTTATTTGTATAGCACATTTCAGCAGCAAGGCATTTCAAAGTGCTTTACATAATTAAAATGAAAACAGCATGTGAGAAAGAGATTTAAAAAACATAATTAAAATGTAAACGGTGAGAAAGAGAAATAAAAAGCTGTAGAACTTTAGTTGAGACGCCGTCAACTGGGACTCCAACCCTTTGGACTTTAGTCAAAACGCAGTTTGACAAGGACTCTAACCTCTCGGAATTTAGTCAAAACGCCATTTAAATGTAAACAAAATCTACAGTTATCAAAGCATGTCTTTGAGTGCTTGCTTCCTGTCCTTTTCAGACATTTTATGATTCAGAGTTTTAATTTTATGTTGATTGAAAGCAAGAGCTGCTTAATAAGGCACATATATTTCATTACAAATTGGGATAGGTTTATTTTCCTAACGTTTTACCAGCTTCCATAAGTTGTATATTTTTTGTGTGTTTTAAAAGGACAAAATATATTTGAATGCCACCATACATTAACCTGGTAAGATAATTTTGTCTAATTGAACGTGGAACAAATCAAATTCATATTTTGCAGTAATCTAATAATCACTGCTAGAAATCCACTTGTGATAATATTGGTGTAGGGTTATTCTGCACAATGACAATTCAGTGATTTGACAACAGAAAACCATTGTAAGTGAAAGTAACAGATATTAACACAAACTGCAAGTCCCTGCATATCTACACCTTTTATTATTAATAGACGTGTGGAGAAAAGCTGATTTTCACACTCAGTCTTTTGTGCTGCAAGGACTCTTACTAGAACTTTTGTTGTATTGAGTAACTATTGTTTTTCTTCTTTGCTCATGAAGACTTTGAAGGGTTGTGATATATACTGGAGTTGTGAAAACAGTTGCAGATATGATTTGAAACCAGAACTAGTTGGATGAAAAGTGCATCCTCTTTTGATTCTATTGCCTTGTGCTTCGGACTATAACAAACATAACCTGATCCGTTCCAGGTTCTCAAAATACTTAAATTTGACCTTGTTTTACAAATCACATGACAAAATACAATGGAGAAGCTGTGACTCTAGCTGCTTCCATAGGATCTAAGAGTAAAAGTAAAAACCAGGTGCTGCTGATTAAATGTGCCTAATTAAATGATCAGCACGTCTGACCAGCTCTGACTGGTGTTTTGAGCAGATTACTGATCTCAGAAATTAAGATCTGTGGTGGGACGACTACACGTTTAAATTGACCATGAGGTGTGATACGTGAAAATCATATGAAAGAATGATCTGAAAGAAAGTCCTGCAATAAATCTACAGCAGCCCAGTCAAGGTTCAAACCTCATCCTGAAAGTGCTGTACTTTCAGGATGAGGTACAAACCTCAATGAGCAAACGACATTGTTTAAATGTTGTTCTCTTGTTGAACAGGATTTAATAAGTTCCTGTACAGTTCTGTGTGAAGCCAAACAGGAAAAAAAAAAAACTTAGTTTTTTTTTTCTGTATTGACATTCATGAAAATGTTTTTTTTTTCTTTTTCCACTGACTGCATATTAATTTTGTTATATTCCAATATACTAACTTATATTTCTTTTAAGTAAAGTGCATAAAATACTGTATGAACTGAGTGTCTTCATGTTGTGTTAAATAGTTCCCAGAGGAAAGTGTGCAGGTGTGCACTAGAAAAAGAATGGATCATAAATCCTGAATTCTCTTCTGATTAATAATTATGTCAATTTATTTTTTTCCCCACTGTTGAGGTCTCTGCTGGGAGTAAGAAAAAGTGTTTCAACAATCTGCCCAGAGGAGAGTGCTGATTAATGCGTCTCTGATTTCTTATGTATTTTTTATTTTAAAAGCGGACTCTCACAGTGTAATTGACCTGATTGTTTTGGCCTAAAAGAGATTTGGAGAAGTTTATCTGTTACGTTTTTTTCTGCCCTTGCTCTTCCAACTGTCCTCATTTCAGCCAGATCGAGGTTTTAGGAGAGGCTGTGTTTTTTCACTGGAAGGGTGTAGATTGAGGATTTTTTTTTTTTTACACCTGATAGTCTGGTAGACTCAGTCCAATTGGGGACCAAAATTACATTTGTTACATCTTCAGCTGGTGCAGTTCTCTTTCAGTGCACCATTTGGTTTTTCAAACCAAATCTTTGAAAAACCTGTTTCCCCCCTCACCTGTTGTGGTGCTGCACCAAGAACCACTGAAAGAAACTACACAAAAGCCTCTGAAGAAGACTTGAAGGCAACTTATTCCTTTGTAAAATGTAAACACAATGGAGTGGCATCAGATTTTAGCGGTTGTAGGATTTCTCTTATGTCTTTGGTAAAACACCACGAGCCATTTCTCCCGCTAGCACTACACTCGCCTGTTTGTTTTGGTTGTATTTACCCAGAATGTCTTGAGTTATCTAAGTTACTGCTTTTGGAGCGGTCTGCATCCACATATGCACTCGGACCGTGCCAGAGTTCACTTTACCTGAACCGAGACCTAGGTTTGTAAGTGGACCAGAATTTGCTTTTTTTGTGGTGCTGTCAGAGTTCAATTGTGCATTCTCACCTCCCCAAACAAACCCGAGTTTCTAGGTGAATGAAGTAGAGTTCAATTAAAGCAAACTAAACAGGACTGTTGAAATCCAGCCCTTAATTGCCTTAATTTGAATAAAATAATCCGTTTTATACAGTATACAATTCAAACAAGTAGTATGGCTCATATTATTGTTTACTCTATTGTCAAGCAGAAATGGCAAAATGTCCGTGTTCATTTTTTTTCCCAGCTTCAGCTGGATGATGAAATGTCGATCAGGTTCTGGTTTTGATTAAAATTATTCAGAACAAAACCAGGTCCATCAGTAACGGCTTCCTGTTGGCAGTCCAAAAAGGAGGAAAGAAAGGGTTACAACATCCTGTTATGTGGAGAAAGTTCCTGTTATTTCTTTTTACAGTAGACATTAATATCCAGAACAAATGAGGGGCCATGAAGTGACTCATTTCCAGTTTAATGCGTCACAGTAGTCAGAGCAGTTAATCTGGCTGAGTAAAATCTATATTCTTGTTAGTGGAAAAAAAAAATTCTTTACATTCAGTGTTACTCATCAAATTACATCTTTCTTATTGAACACGTGAAACGTCATTCTCTTTCAAGAGAAATCATTTTGTTCTTTCTGCTCCTACTTTTTAATAGCTGTGGTTTATAGTGTATTGCCTCAGCCTGTTTCAGTGCAGTTGTCTGAAGCTATTGGCAGTAAAGTTTATTACCTCATCAGATGTGTTGATATATTTGTTCAGATGCCTGTGTATCTACTAAAAAGAAAGAAAAAAGATGTGAATTCAGTATGGCATTTAAATACATTAAATCAGAAACAAGCGTAAAATATAGGTACACCTCAATGAATCAGACGAATATAAAGAAGCAATCTTATTTAACTCAGTTCAAAAGTGGTGCATATTATTAAGACGACACAGTGCTTTATTTCAAGGCTATATTTAGTTAATTCTGATGATCGTAACTCGCACAGCTAATGATCTAACCCAGAGGTTCCCAAACTGTGGGGCGCGCCCCCTAGGGGGGGGCGCCGTGTCATTGCAGGGGGGGCGCGGGAAGCCGTCTGGATGAAAAAAAACCAAAAACAAAACATGAACACTGTATGCGCTGGGTTTTTACCTTAGAATGGCCAACTCTCTGTTATTCCTATGTCAATTTGATACAGTAGAGGCTTCCACACTCCCCATATCTGTGTCCTCTGTCACTTTTATCAGCAGTTAAAACTGTTTAATCCGTTGTTAATATGTCGTAACCTGTTTTTCCGAGCCGCCTTTAAACGCAACATGAGCGCTACGACGCTCGCGCTGGGTTTACACCTGTGAAGGAGACCTGCTGCTGCTGGGCGGAGCTACGTAGGTTTGTGTTAGAATCACGGCAGCAAACCAGCAAAACGCAAAGAACTTTTCACAGTTTTTCCCTCCAAACTAACCGACTGAGTTGAGTAAAGCTGTTGGATGCAGGTAATGTTAGCTAAAAGATGACTAGCTAGCTAATATCAATACAGAACCTTAAGCTTAACAAGTACCTTGTAGGCTACCGATGTTGGTGTCTATTTTCAGCTACATTCATTTTGCCCTCAAAAAACTCGACAGCCATTTGTAATCCATAGGGAGGGCGCAGAAAATGTTTGGAAACCACTGGGGGGGCACAGAAGAAAAAGTTTGGGAACCACTGGCCTAACCCTACGTTAATTTGATCAGAGTATTAGAATATTACATGAGATTAATAAACATATTTTTGTGACAGAGATATTATGTTGGCCTACTCACTCCTGACATAACAGTGATCCAGGAGTAGACAGTTGATGATCTCCATGAGAAGGGTAAGCTGCAAAAGGCAATTGGTTGCAAAGATTCTTGTTCAGAGTGCTTAATTAAAGTGATTGAAAGAAAAACTGGAATAACTGCTGCCTTGAAAGGACTGTGCTGCTTTTCCCATTCAAGAATTAGGAGTATATAAACAAGGCAATGATTTTGGTAACACTCAGTTCTTCAAGAGCTGCCACACACAGACTTATCTTGGACATAGGCTACAACTTTTACTTCCTTTTTTTTTTAAGTAACTCCTGTTCCAGAAGTTACATCAGATATTTTTTACTTAGATTGAGGAGAAAATTAGTGGAATACTTTTTTTTTTTAATCAAGACCTCAGACTGTGGAGGAAGAGCATCAAGACATTTCCTCAGACAATGATGGTTTCAGGAGCCATGTCATGTGTTGTTCTACTTTACTTGTATTGTATCCAGTCTGCGCTATGAGAGACCATGAGATCAGGTCAAACAAGTTTGTTGGCTTGATCTAAATTCCATAGCCACTCTATGAAAATGGCATTTGCAGACGAGTTTCAGGTCGCTACCAGGAGTGTCTGAACACCTCAACGGAGCGACATGCTCATCACCTTCATACCATACATTGATGATGTAATTCACACAGAAGGAGCTCTGATCATGTACTGAGCATAGACGGTGCATAAACAAATTTTTCAGTAGGTTGACACTTCAGTATATCTTTTTAGGAATTGGTATTACTTGTATTTAACAAATCAATCTCTCTTGAAGGCCATTCAAACAGCTTGTCCAAAAATGTTTAAATTGTGAAGCGTTTCCAAATGTTCTAAAAAAGGTTGGTGTCAAAACAGGAACTGGAGGTGGTTTTTCATTCTTTTATTTCCTCTTGTCTACTCTGGACACTTCTCACATGCGTCAACGACAAAGCTCAAGCACTTCCAGTTGGCGCACAACTCTGCAGAAAGAGTCTAAGCATGAACCGACAGTGGAGCCACATCGCTCCCGTTTTTAATGTTTGCCCTGGTTACCTATTCATTTTAAGATTAATTTTTAACATTCAGGGTGCTGCATGTTTAAGCTCCCTTCTATTATTACTAGATATACTCCAACTTGAGCCTTCAGGTCCTCAGACTAAAATCTACTTGTAGTTCTGAAGACTAGATATAAAACTAAAGGGGCTCACTCTTTCCAGATTGTTGCGACTCGAGTGCAGAACGAGGCTCCATTATTTTACTTTTTCTCATTTAAAATGCATCTGCAGACATTCTTGTTCATTCTTGTTCATTCTTGTTCATTCTTGTTCTTCTTGTTCATTCTTGTTCATTCTTGTTCTTCTTGTTCTTGTTCAGCCATGCTTTTTCTAAAGATCTTTCTTTCTAAATTTTATAGTATTTTTTTCCTAAGTTATCTGTAGGATTTGTTTTTATTATGTTTTCATTTTTTGTACTTCCTGCCTGAGTTTGTGATTTTTCTGTCAAAGGTGCATAAAAAAAATCCCTTCCTATTGACATAATTTACATAGATTATCGTCATTAATTAAATGTTTGAGTTTTCATTAGAGGGAAGCCATCCTCTTTCTATTAACAGAAATAAATTCTCAAAATATTTAATTCTGTGTACAGTGATCTATGTATAGAAAAGTTAAACTTTTTTTTTGGTTAAATTACCTGAAATCGATAGGTTTTTTTTTTTGTTTGTTTGTTTGTTTGGTCACTATTTATTTAAAAATAATCTTTAAAAAGTTTGACAACTTTGGTTCCTCAGATATAAAGAAAATTCAAGCCTCACCAACAAGTAAAACTGTGTTATGTGTAGTTGCTACTTTATTGTCTCTTATTATTTTTAGGGCATTCCGGTTAGTACTCCTCTTTTGCAAGTTAAACTATGATTCCTTGTGTTTTAGCACCCATTTTGTCCTATGAACTAAAAGAAGTAACATTTCTTTTTGCGTCTGACAAACAAGGGATTTTATTGTATCCTCAGTTTATTGAAACATTGACATTGGCTGTATTTGCTTTGATCACTAAAACAATGGACTGCGCCCAACACTTTTGACCTTTTTTGTGTTGATGACAATTTCTGGTGTATTGTGTCTCCTGAGGTGATATCCAATGCCACAACAGTAGTAAATGATCATTTGTTTGGCAATAGAGAACAGGAATAAAGCCTGGCAGAAAAATGAATGTCATCAATCTAGAAGTTTTATCAAGAAACGGAGACATAATGCCACTTAAGAATACAAGATCCCCATTTCCCTGTCAGTCCCATCCGAAATAATTAGAATGTAATCTGCGCTTATATGAGGACCCGTAAACAGCCACATTTGAAGAAAATGTTCAAATTTTTTATTAGCCAGACATAAACAAAGGACAGAAGTGTTGCCTTGCCCTTTCCAAGCTTCTGGACTGTGAATTTGGTTCATCTTCAAAGTACTATGGTCCAGGGGACTTGGGAATGTGTTGGCTGACAAGATGCCCAGTTTTCTGATTGTTTGCAACAGAATGGATGAAAGCTTCTTGAAATCTTTTTCTCTCCCAAGCTATCGAAGAACAAATATCAGCTTTTTCTGTAATATTCTACACAACCTTACCGAGAGCTGTATGTACAAAGAAGTTGGTCCAGAAATGCAGTTATGGATGAACTGCAGGGAATAACTATTTATCGCACTTACTAGTGGAATACTTGCTGGAATACAGGTCTGGAAAAAAAATAAGAGACCACTGCACTGAACCATTGAAAACCTCATGGTTGTTCTACCAAATATTGATTTCTGAACTCTTCCTGAGTTAAAACATTACTATTGTTGTTTCTAAAATAACATCAACTTGTTGTGCATCTTATTTGTTATTTTGACCATTTCTCTTTTTCTGCAAATAAATACTAAGTTTTTTGCTTGGAATTTTGGAGACATATTGTCAGTAGTTTATTTTACTCAAACATGCCTATAAAGGGTAAAATGAGAGAAACTGATCATTTTTATTTTTTTCCCATTGCTGTATAGTAAATGCATGTTTGAAAGCTTTATGTTTGTTTTCTGAAACTAACCAAGAGTTGTCTTGGTTGTAGGTTTTCAAATCTGATTATTTAAAAAAACAGAAAGTATGTTATTTCAGAAATGGTCCCGTTAATGACGGTCAGTTCGTTAAAGTCACATGTAAACAGACATATTTCAGACATGCACTGCTTTCCTTTAGCTGTCTGGCAACTAAGCATGCTTTTCTTTCTTTTTTTTTCCCCTCAGTGCTTGAGTAAAATGAACAAGAGATGAAATATGACTATGTGACAACTTGTTAAAGGCTCTTCTATAAACTGCAGCGCTGTTGAAACTCTTGCCCTCTTCCTCTGTTTTAACTCCTGTGAAGCTCATCAGTTAAACCTAAATGCTGGTCAGCCTAATATACGTTTTTAATGACCAAATGTCAAATCCCCCCTAAAAAAAAACTAAACAGGCCATATGTGAGTTTATTAAAAAACTAAGTTAATAATAAGTTTACAACCTTTTCGAACTTTAATGTTGCCATGCAGTAGTTCTATGGTTGGATTTTTTCTTTCTAGACTGTTAAATATATTTTTAACCTGCAGGAAACAACAGTAATCTGTCTTTTTTAAAAGATGGCATGAAATTAAAGCAGCTTTTCCACCTAACAAGTGTATTATTTATTAAATCTTATGTTTTCTTTCATTTTTTACCTAACCTATTGCACCCTTTCAACGTGTCATTATTTTCTAAATGTCAAGTCCCTCACCTCTACTTCTCAGTGTAGAGCTTTTTGGATTTTGTTTATTTTAATGAAAAATGGATACCTAACACATTGACAATGTTGACTTCTAAGATTTTACTTTATTTGATCTAGATAATCTCTGACAGCATACGCTGAAGGTTTATAACAGTTTTGCACGTTTATCACTGCTTTTAGCTTGTTGACTATGCAGGCTGGGAGAAAATGTTTGATAGAAAATAATGTGGCGTTGATCATTTTGGATGCAAGATTAAAAAGTAAAAAATTGATCTGATATGAATTTCGAGACACTGACAAACCTTTCTCTTCCTTTCCCTCACAGGGCAGTGATGCCTGGGATGGTGATGTTTAGGCGGCGCTGGTCAGTTGGCAGTGATGACCTAGTGTTGCCCGCCCTCTTCCTTTTTTTGCTGCACTGCATCTGGTGAGTCAGTGTATGGATTCCCACCACTCCACAGAACGTTGTGTCTGATTCTCGGACTTAACAGTAAATCTGTGCAGGAAGACGAAGTTCTCTCTTCTCTTTCCAACCCAGGTTGGTGGTTCTGTCCGTGGTTCTCTTCGGCCTTCGGTACGGCTCAGACCTGTCGTGTTCTGTCACGCTGGTGGACCATGGCCGAGGATACTTGGGCATCCTCGTCAGCTGCCTTATATGTGAGAGCGCCATCATGTGGTTGAGTATGAGGGGCAGCATTTTGTACACACAGCCCAGGGAAGCTGTGCAGTATGTGATTTACATCAGACTAGGTAAGAGACTATGGCGGACGATTAGTTTTGTTTCTGAACAGTATATGATTAGATTGAAAATGTATTTTAACATGAACCCTCTCTGATTTTTTTTCTTTCTTTTTAGCCATTTTACTAGTTGAGCTAGTGTATGCTGTAGTAGGCATTGCCTGGCTTGTCCAGTATTACCAGCCGTGCTCTGATGTCACTGCAAAAAACTTGGCTTTGGGTATGTGGAAAAAATGATTTGATATAAGAAACGAGAGCAAACAAATGAACTCCCAGACGTTTTATGTTGGCATTAAAATATCCTTTTGACATTCTTTGCAGGAATCGTTGCGTGTAACTGGCTGGTGATACTCAGCGTTTGCATTACCCTCATGTGCACCTTCGATCCAACGGGTCGGACTTTTGTCAAACTCAAAGCAACCCGTCGGCGTCAGCGGAACCTAACCACATACACTCTCAGGTTCAAACGGGCTCCCTAAATTCTTCTCTCTCACTTAGTATGACGACTCTATAACAGAAATCTTTGTGCTCTTCTCGCTGTTAGACACAGACTAGAAGAAGGCCAGGCCAGCAGCTGGAGCAGAAGACTGAAGTTCTTCATGTGCTGCACAAGAGCCCAGGATACACAATCGGTGAGTCACAACAATTCCTGAACCTCTTCAGGAATTGAAGAGCTTCAATTCCCTATTTAAGAGAATAAAAGTGAAACTTTATTCTCTAAATGAATAAAAAAGTTGGACTTAAATCCCAGTGACAGAAATACTTAATAAATTGTTTGATCACAACAAAATGTCTTCAGTGTGTGGAAATCCGACAGATGCTTTAAGCTGAATAACATGTAATAGTTTATAATGGCTTCGATATATATGTGCAATCTGAGAGACAGGCTGACCCTGGGAGATGTTAGAAACCATCAACTGTGGTTGATGGTTTGTGGCCTCAGAAATACTACAGCCTACTTAGACAATCCTTTCTAATTACAATATTGCACTCATTGATGCTACTGTGATCAAAGTATTTCGCTGCTTCAGTACAGATTTTTTTTCAAAGGTTTTATTTGTATTGTCCCTTTAATCCTGATATCTGTTGCTTTCATGACCAGGATGCATACTCGGAAGTGGCCGGCCTTTTTGCAGAATTCTTCAGAGACCTGGACATTGTGCCCAGTGATATTATTGCCGGACTGGTTCTTCTTCGCCAGACACAGAGGTCAAAAAGATCCAATGTCCTGGGCCAGGTACCACTCTTTCTGATTCCCTGTTTTTTTGTTTTGTTTTGTTTTGTTTAAAAATGGAACTAAGTAAATGAATACAAATTTAAACGTAACTTTTCTTTTTTTGTCTACAGGCCAACAACGACATTATAGCATTCTTGTCAGGAATACCAGTCACTCGTAGTACGAGGTATCTGGACCTCAAGAACTCTGTGAGTTTCTTTTCCTGAGTTTTGCTCACGTTCTGGTCTTGCCGCATTTACAAAGATAACATTTCTACTTGATGTAATTGAAAGACATGTGCCATTTCTGCCGTTGCTCTCGCTCTGATGCAAATTTTGTGCGCTTGCCCCTCTTAGGTGGAGATGCACATGTACAAGGAGGTGTGTTATTATATGCTCTTTGCCCTGGCTGCATACGGTTGGCCCATGTACCTGATGAGGAAGCCTGGCTGTGGGCTGTGCCGCCTCGCCAGCTCCTGTCCGTAAGTACTCAAACACACACCCACACATTTATATCTATTTGGTTTCTGTGTCTCTTGAGCCTCTTCAGCCCAGATCAAATTTCGCATGCGTCAACACTTGCCAAGTGGTAATCCACCGAGACAATACCACTCCAGTTAGACCCACTCACTGACCCAAGCAGTGTTGAATTTATCACATGCTCGTACCCAGATTTCCTGCGCTGGGATGCTAATTATATCCCTGTTATCTTACTTGCTGTTGCTGCATTTCTATTCAATCCACTTCATCTGCAGTCTGCTGAACAATCTAACACCGGTCTTTCCCCTCCCACCCCCTACTCCGCTACCGTTCTCTTTGTGTCCAGCTGCACATCGGTGTCTGGCTCACGGTTGTCTCAGTCCGTCACAGTGGAGGAGGACAACTGCTGCGGCTGCAATGTCCTTGCCATACGGAGACATTTCCTTGATAGGGATCTCAAGCAGGTTCACATTGTCTACACATCCTGCCACGATGCTGTGAGTAATTCAGCAACTAGACCATAAGTAGCCAGAAGTGTTGTAAGATTTATTTCCGTGTCTGAATGAGGGATGGATGCTGCGCAGGGGTTCCACAATATCAGCCAAATGTTTTATTTATAAGGCCTTGCAGAAGGAAATTGTGGTGTCACCCCTGTTTTTAAGTTAATATAGAGTGCCTTCCTTGCAACTCTGGTTAGGTTGCAGTCACAAACTTCACTGTATTTTAATGAGATTTTACGTAATGAGCCAACACAAAATAACATATAACTGAAATGGAAGCAAAACTTCTCATTTCCTATTGCTCCGATACCCTCAAAGGCCAGAAACGTTCAAGATTCCAAAGGTGACTGTGGAGGAGCTGCAGAGATCTGTAGCTCACGTAGCAGAATCTGTTGAAGGCACAATTATAAGGCAGCTTTTACATCGGATATCCAACAAGCTGCTCTCACCATGAAACTAGGGCCAAAAACGGGACAGAGGACTGCTGAGCAGGGAGTAAGCAAATATGTTAATGAGGGAAAATGATATTGACAGAAGTATAGTGACTCATCATCAGTTGTGCTCACTTATGCTGCAATTTTGTATTGTAATATAAAGACACATCTAATTGTTACAGCCTTTTAATGTCGCCTTTTACCCACAAGTGGTCAAATATATTCATCCAAATAACAGTTTAAAAAAAAACAAAAAACATTGGTCCCAATATTTCTTTAATCATGTGTTTTAGCTCCATACTGAAATATTGCCTGTTTTTCCTTTGTCCTGGTGGACATGTATGACTTTTTGTTTCTGATTTGAACCACCCATATGAGATCACAGAAAATACTTTCAAAGCTCGAGGCAGCGCCCGCAACTTGGCACAGCACAGCATAGTCCGCACTCTGCCGGTGAGCAATGCATACGCAATAATGGATTTTTAAAGCAGCGTGCAGTCGACCACTTCCTATTTGAAAAAAGCATTCATAAACCTGACATATAAGAGTGACAATGGGTAGGTTAATGTTACAGATTGCAATTTACAACCCTGGTTTAATGGGACTAATTGGAGGCTAGGAAAGACTTGAGCCTAGAGTGGGAGTTCACTTACCTACAAGACATTATCAGAAACCATCACAACCATTGTATTGCAGCCAAAGTTGTAATGCAAACGAGAATCTTGAGCTGTTGAGCCAAGACGAAAGGGCAAATATTTAATCTCTAGAGACGTGTAAGACTAATAGGAACATGAGCCGGAGCTTTAATTACAGAGGAAGTTGATTCTACAAAGTATTGACTCTGGGTGGCTAACTGCAAATACACGCCACACCTTTCAGATTCTTATTTTAATTCATTTTAAAAACCATGTATCGTTTTTCTGTTTCACAATGTTAGTCTGTTAAATAAAGTCCCAATAAAATACAATGGAATTTGTGGATGTCATGAGACAAAATTAAAATAAATAAATAAATAAAATGAAATGAGGGGCACGAATAGTTTCGCACATGGTACAACACAGAAACGCATGCAGCACTGTGAACAAGACACAGTCTTTGTCTAACAAATGCTATGTAAAAACAGTGGCTCAGCTCCTTGGAGTGAGGTGTGGGTTTTGTTCTTCGTTTGCATCTTGTCTTGATTACATTAGCTGGACTCCGGAGTCGCTGAGATGCTGGAGGCTGCGTGAGAGCTGTTCACATCCTGCGTAAGTCAAGGGCTGCAAAACTACAAAGGCTCTCAGCATTTGAAGAAGCCCAGAGTTAAATGAATGTTGTTCCAAACTGTTAATGTGACAAGATAATTTATTCTTCATCCATACTCCATTTACCTAAATTGCCTGAATGCTGACACCTCCTTTTGGAACAGAGGGGGAGACCAGCAATTTTGCGTGAGTGCAGTAACCAGAGTCACTTCACAAGGTGATGATGAATGTACCTTTGTCGTAAATTTGTCACAGCCCTGACAATTTTTAGAACACAATTAAAATGATGTCCAATAAGTTTTAACTGTGAGCCAGTTGCCATAGTAAAACACGGTCGGTAATTAGAAGAGAAGTTGAGCTTTATTTATTTTTTTTCGTCTGCCACTTTTAATATTCTAGAATAGCCAATAAAAGACATTGAAATAGCTTCCTCATTGCATTGCAAAGTTATTTTTATACCAATACTAAAACTTGTTCTTGAGCCACTAATTTCCAGAGCCGAGTGCTCTGTGAGGTTAACCAGCACTGTGTTTCCATTTATAAATTCACTGACTTAAGACAGTGCACTGTGCCAGGATGGAAAAGGCCTTGATGGCTAAGACGAGAGTTGCGCCGGGGGTGCCGGCCTGCTTGCTGCTGGAACTATAACTCTTTTCAGACAGCCTGCTCGACACAGCGCTGCACCTTTATTCTCTTCTGTGGGAGACGTGTGAGGACAGAGCGAGGAGGAACTGATGTGCCTTTATGACAGTAACAGAGATGGTCAGAGAGCTGAATTTGAATGCATGCTGATGATTTTGTTCTGGAGCTCAATCTACAGTTTGAAAGCACTCGCTGTGACCGACTTATTCTGATCCCTCCATTATTCTGCCAGCAGCGGCAGCATAATTAAGCCTTTGACATACCAAGCAAACGGTCAGTTTTCTGTCAATGAGACTCCGATTTGTCTTTTGTGGTAAGGTTGTTTTCCTCTTCTAGTACCAGGTTGTAGTGTGTACATTTAAAAATGATTATAAAAACAAAAAAAAACACTGAAAGACTATATACAGTTGAAAAGCTTCAAGAGCTGCTTTACCTCCTTTACATGGGGATTTTAGGTTATATTATGTCTCTTTTATTAAATTTAGAATGATGGGACTTAGCAGAAATTCCGACAAGATTTTCTTTTGACATTTAAACATGTGCTGTAGCGCTCCCATCATACAAATTATATCTGGTGGTAACTTTTTCCTTTCTCTGCTTTTTCCCTCCCATCTGTAAGCTATGAGTCACATGCCAGTGGATTGTGCAGTCCTGCATACATTACCTTTTTTTGTGATTCATTGTATTTCTCTTCTCTTATGAGTTACAGTTTTATATCAAAACTAACAAATGCAAACTTAAGCAAGGAGAACATTAATCAGAAAAGTAACCAAGAGGTTTCTCTGATGAAGCCTCTGGGGAGCTGTAGTAAGCTGTAGCTCAGGTGGGAGACAAGACAACTATTACTGAGGCACCCCACAAATCTGGGCTCAGTTTGGAGAGTTGAAGATAGAACGCCAAAGGAATCCACTTTCTGCAGTTTGTCACAAGCCAGGTAGGGGAGAAGGGAAGTCTGTGGACCAGGTGCTCTGGTTCAAGGAGACTAAAGTGAAAACCCGCCTTGTCGAATGTGCTTCATAGTGGTGGTAGCATCACGCTTCAAGGACGCTTTTATTAGGAAGCTAGCCAGAGTTGGCGATGAAAATGTATAAAACTAAATAAATAAGCCAGTCACAGACTAGTACCAACCTAGTTATAGATAAAGTTCAGTTTATTATGCCAGTTGGTGAAAGGGTTACTATTTGACCTCAGCCATCACTGACTACCGACAATGCCTTCTGACCAAGTGTGTGGCGACGGTTGATCGCATCGAGTCAATAACCTTTCCTACTGAGTATGGATTTACTTTGTGTTGGTGTTAACACACACACAAAAAAAAACAATAAAATACATCGAAGTAGAAGTTTGGGCAGCAGTAATTCATTTTGATTACATTGAGTTCTTTCTTCACACACTCAGGCCACGTTAAAAAAAAAAAAAGGAGAAACATCCCAGGAGCCTTGTGCCACTGCTCGGTGATATTTTCACTTGTGTGGTGACATGAGAACGTTTCCTAATTTTCCTAACATGAACCTGCATTTTACCACTTATTGTGTTGTGCGTGTTTTAAACAGGTTTACGAGACTCCGTTCTTTGTGGCGGTGGATCATGCGAAGAAGAAAGTCGTCATCAGTATCAGAGGAACCCTTTCGCCAAAGGTCATTTTCCTTTTTTTTTTTCTTTTTTTTTTCACCATTATTCATCATCATAAAGATATAGATTTTTCTTATAATGTTAAACGCTCCCACCCTCCTTAGCACCTCTAAGCTCTAACACCTTCAACAACAGGTGAAATTTTCATATTTCGCTGCAACGCTCTCAAACTCCCACACCCATCACGTAAAGAATGAGAGCGTGACTGTCCACTCTTGGACAGAAATGTCCTACATGCTCTTATTTAAGCTTGTTGGAAGATTGCTCTGATGTTTTAAATCAGAACTGAATAGGAACTAAGAGATTTATAACGGATTTATTGTGTAACAAAGATAAAATGCTTATAGGGAGAAAACGTATGATCAACTTGGCCAAAGATATACAGCACAAAGTAAAAACACAATGTCCTACCATTAATTAAACAATATTAAGGGTTTCATTAACATAAAGTTAAATGACAAGCTATATGAGCCAACACTATTGTTTTGTTTTGTTAAAAAGGAGTGTTGCAAACAAACTGGCGATAAAGGACTTAAATTGTACATTTTCTATACCCTCTGCTCATTTATGTGAGGGGATTTCTTGTGTTCCATGCTTTATATTGCCTTTGCCGTTGATTTAGTTATTTTCCCTTCCCTTTTCTTTTCACTTCATTTGGCTTGTGTCAATCAGGACGCCTTGACTGACCTGACGGGAGACTCTGAGCGTTTGCCTGTGGAGGGGCAGCATGGGACCTGGCTTGGTCACAAGGTGAGAGACTGAGCAACTCCAAGGTGATTCAGACTCGCTCGCTTTTTCCCTCTCTCTGTTTTCCGGGGTGGGGTGTGCTGGGGAGGGGTCATATTAAATGTTAACTTCAGAGTAATTGGTTTGGATATTGTGTAAAGAGATGAATGACTTCCTTTTCATTTTTCCTCTATCTTTTTTTTGCTGCCCTCCATCTATTGAATCCTCTTCTATTTCTCTCCAGGGAATGGTTTACTCAGCAGAATACATTAAGAAGAAATTGGAGCAGGAAATGATCTTGTCACAAGCTTTTGGAAGAGACTTGGTGCGTGACTCAGTATACAGTGTAAAACATGACTGGTGCAGTAGGGATTCTGTGTAGATTGTGTGCTCACACTGACTGCTGTACCTTATTCAGAGCTTTGCTAAACGTGTAAAATGACCATGAAGTGAATCTTTGTGCTAAGAAGACATAATGCCAACAGCTAAAGAGGCTTGTTGTGAGAGCGGCTCTTTGTTGTGGTGATGGTGTGCTGTAGTGAGCGTAATGACTCTGTCTCCCACAGAGTAAGGGCACCATGCATTATGGGCTGGTGATAGTCGGCCACTCTCTTGGTGCAGGCACTGCTGCTATTCTCTCCTTCCTGCTCAGACCTCAGTACCCCACACTCCACTGCTACTCTTATTCTCCACCTGGTGGCCTTCTAAGGTAACTCAGCCTGTTTTATTCTTTAAAAGTGAGCCCAGTTCTGTTGGAATAATTGAAGAAGTCATTAAATGCTTAAACGAGGTGGAATTGTTATGTTTATGTTTTGAAATGGAGTGCTTTTTTTATTTTTATTTTTTTTTAAAGAAACCAATTGCATGTCACCGCTGCGCAATAAACGCCTCGTTTTATTTAAGTTGCTTGTTGCATCTTAATTCTAAATCTCTGAAATGTCCTCCAGAGGAGCTCAGAATCAGTCTAGATGAATGGACCAAAACTATGAAATGTTGTAATAATTGTTTAAACATTTGTGCAGAATTTGAATGTAAATGATACATATATTTAAACTAATATTTTTCATTTTATATATTTAAAATCAAAATTAATGAGTTTATTTATCTGATGTATTTGTTTGATGTTTTGTTTAAATAATCACATGTAAAATGTGAAATGCTTCTGGCAACTGTAAAACCTCTATAGGCTTCATGATTGTTTCCTGTTTTTACTTAGAAATCTTAACAATGTGAGTAGAAATGATTATCACTACTATATTTATGTTCTGTTTAAAGCTGTCAAAAAAATTGTTGACGGCTTTGGAAAGAACCACCAGAGAATTGTGACCACCAGGCAAACCATGTTAACATCCTAGAAGAGCATTTAATTTTACCTTGGAGTTTATTAGATAAAGAGTCTGCGGGGCTACATGTCAGTTCTGTGGTAATGAAATAGACTGTGAACACGTTATGCAGATAGATGAGTTCACTTTCAGCCTGGCTGTTGTGAGAATGGATTTTGAGGTTTTGCATGCCACAAATCTGCAATGTTATCCATGCTTTTATCGATGAAAGATGCATGGTACACATTACCCTCACTGCACTGCGTCTTGCACAGTGAACTTAGCATCGTTCAGTAGAGCTAGAATAAAGACTTCAAATGCCTCTTTACATTATAAATTGTGTCACTCCAGTGCTATGGGGGTAATAAAAGTAAGATATGACGAAGCTCATTTTGCGCCATGCAGAACAATGTGATGTTAGACTGTGAAACTAACCGAGATTGAAAAGCTGTTTGCCCCCAAGATTTGTTCTTTTTCATTATCTTTTTTACAATCTTTTACACATTTCAGATCATACTTGCGTCATCATGGTCTAAAATTAAAATGAAAGTAAATACATGGGAGCTCATGGATCAGTAGTGTGATGACAGTTCTCAAAAAAAAAAAAAAAAAATCCAAAGTGGATAGCCATCAGTCTGTGACACCAACCTAAGACCACTGGGGTTATGCAAGAGGACAGGGATCCTGTTGCATATGAGCATGAGGCTATTTATAGTGCACCTATGAATAGATTCAAACAAAATGACTGAAAGCTTTTGGAAGAAAAAAATTCCAATGTTGCTAAATTATAATGCAACAAAAAAGTAAAAGTAGAAGAAATGCATATGTGGGGCAAATATCTTTTCTGCAGAGCTTTAGTTCCTTTTAAGGAAGAAAATTATGTTGTTGAACATCAGAAATGCTGCAGCTTCGTTGTGTTTCATATCAAATTCCGGATTAGTCCAAGTTCATTAAAGTTGTATTGTAAAGACACAGATAATCCCTTTGTGCATGAATTTATTCAAGTAGTTTGCAGAAGTAGGAAGTTGTCCTTTTGGCCCAGACCCTTCCCGCTCTTCACACAACTTGTTTACGTTATTCAAGCTTCTCGTGTTGTCTCGTTTGCCCAGTGAGGATGCCATGGAGTACTCCAAAGAGTTTGTTACATCTGTGGTATTGGGCAAAGACCTCGTACCAAGGTATTTCTACCAACGAATCAAATGTATTGTGATTCGTTTCCAGCAGTATTACCGCTAAAGCCTCTCGTCTTTCATAGGCTCGGCCTGTCCCAATTGGAGGGTTTTAGAAGACACCTTCTGGAGGTCTTGCAGAAAAGTAACAAGCCAAAGGTAATTTCAGTTTTTGTAGTATAAAATATAACTCTAACTTAACTTTATTGACATATATTTTTGTCAATCAGTCCCACAGAAATACAGTTTTATCAACCAGTTATATAACAAAGAAGCAATGAATAGTATTTACGTGAAAAGTAATATCTGTATTTTTGTGGCAGTGGAGGATCATTGTGGGAGGTACCAAATGCATCCCCAAATCAGAGCTTCCAGTAGAGGATGACGATCCTCCATCTCAGCCTGCAGCGCCCCCCAGCAGTCGTCTTTGGCTACACCCCAGTGACCTCAGCATTGCCCTCTCAGCCTCCACTCCTCTCTATCCTCCTGGCAGGATCATCCATGTGGTGCACAACCATCCACCAGAGACATGGTCAGAAAACTGTTCAAAAAGTTCTTAAAAACAGTGCAGTTCCAGTACATTTTGTGAAGATGTTGAAGATGTGCATTGGTGGACTTTTTTTTTTTTTTTTTTTTTTTCCTTAATGTGTTTTTTGTAATCGAATTGTCAACTCACAAGTATGTTTGGACTGAAACATGAAGACGTGCACCAGGTTTTGTAATATTTATTTAAAACTGGAAATAATGTCCAAAACACATAAACAGTATGTAAATCCTAAACCTAAAAGTTAATCAAGAAAGTCCAGCTAAGATCAAAGAGGAGACCTGAGATATACATCAAGTCTCAGTTGTTTAATCTACACCGCCAGTGTTTGGGGCTCATGTCTCCTCTGTTGAAGGGGAAAAAAACCCGAATGCTCTGAATGGAGCCATATACAAAAACTGAATTGAAACAGAGTGAAAAATCTGTCATCCTTTCAAGCTTGGAAAGCTTTTATGTCACATAAAGGACAACTGGAGATTCTTCGAAGTAAAATAAAAATCAAACAAATTGCTGAAAACATTTTTCGTTGTAGAAAATATCCTCAGCAGATACAGCTGTTTTTGACACTTGATAACTTTTGGACATTTATGTAAACGCTCCAAGTCCATTCAGAGCATATATCGCATTCAGACCAAGATCATTTATTATGCAGATTTCAAGAACAGAGTAAGAAAAATACCCAACAAGCTTCCTTTTAGAGTTGTATGATCCAATCTTCAACACATTCCTCTCTGAATATTTTTTTTTTCTACATACTTGCTAAATTTCACATAAACTTTTGTACTTGCCCTTTTTTTTTTTTAGTATGTTGAGAAAATCGATGTGTTGTGAGTTTGATGGGTTTCTGCTTCTCTAGTTGTGGACAGGAAGAGCCGACGTACTCGGCTCTGTGGGGAGACAACAAGGGGTTCAACGAGGTCATCATATCGCCGGCCATGCTGAACGAGCACATGCCCCACATGGTTATGAAGGGCCTGAACAAGGTCTGTCTCATCCCTTTGCATGTTTACATTTCTCTCTAAGGGTGTTTTTCAAATTGTCCTTCCAGTTTTGCTCTTGACTTCCAGTGCTGGGTAGTTAAATTGATGGTGAACATGTATCAGTTGCTTCTAACAAAAAGGATAATGTGTGTGTTTTTTTTTTTGTTTGTTTTTTTTTCTACAAATGGGAGTAACTTGGGTTGTAGAATGACAGACTGTCATATACAGCAGAAGGTTGAAAATATCTACCATGTTCTTAAAGCGCTGAAAAAGATCGATTAGCCTTTTAATTCCATTAAGATTATTTGGTTGCTTTCTAATATAACGGTATCTTATGTTTTCTAGTATTGCGCATAAGAAGTGAATCCTTTAAAATAAATTTTAAATTGATAGGTGGTAGCCATTTTGCTTTTCTGATGTTTTAGTCCACACATTTTTTTTTAAACTGTATGCAGAAGCAGTAGAAATTTTATAAATTTATTGATAGGTTTATTTGTGCATGTTGATCCCTAACCCACAACTTCACCTCTTTCTTTTGTCTTTCTCTTTGTTGGTCCTCAAAGCATGGGAACTGTTCTGTCACAGTCGGTTCGTGGTCTTCTCTGGTTCTTCTAGGATGTTGAACATCCTGTTTTGATAACAAGCTGTCATTGTGTATTTCTGCATGTAAAGGATCCAACTAAGGGGTTTGCACTTCTTGTGGCTGGAGACTTTATATCCCTGTCTGTGTATGGGTGTTGTAAGTTCTGTAGGTTAGTTCGATTTCGGATGCGTGTATTTGCCTTTTGTTCCCAGTTTGTGGTGTGATACGTCTGGTGTTTCAACAGGTACTGGAACCATTTTGTCCAAATTTGGAACTGGAGGAACTGGAAGTCAGTCAGTCATCATGCAACACCAGTTTGTTTATAACCTCACAAAGCGAGCTAAACCCCAGACCTCTTCCATCCGATACTTCCTCCATCGCCCACAAACACCTGTCTGGCACTGAATCCCACACAGAAAACGAAGCTGTCTCCGTCCGTCCAACCGGCCACACTTCTCTCTCTTTTCCAGATGCCGAGTCTGTTTCTCCACCTCCTCCTTTGTCAGGGTGCACTTCTTCTTCCCAGCCGTGCTTGGTGTCTGTCGCTTCACTTTCTAACATCTCCTCACACCCTCACACAGCAGCTCTTCCAGCTGAAAATGATTTATGCTTACCAGCAAAAACCAAGTCTGTGCCATGCATCCATTACTCTAATGAAGACGTGATGCCTACCCCTCTTTCTGAAGGGCAGTCTCTTGAGTCCAACTCGACTCATGCTGAAAATGATCCGCTCCTCACAAATTCCAGAGATTTGCAGTTTACAAGTGTTAAATAATCTTGCAGATCCCCTTATCTAAATTTTATGACACTCAGTATTAAAGTTATTTGTCAGTTCAAAAATGCCAATTTGAGCACTTAGTTTAACTATTGCTTATTTGCGATGTGATGAAAATGCCAGACAGCTTTGTGATTGTTTTGGTGTTGACTTTTAGGGCAACTTTTAGAGGGGCGGAATGACTTTTATTAAAAGACAGACCTTCTCTTTTCTCCCACTATTAAAACAACAAAAGACCTCTCACAAGAGGAACCCCGGTGGTAGTAAAGTTGAGACTAACTTGTAGAAGTCGTCCACTGCTTAGCTGCATTTTCCACATAAACCAATGGGTTAAATGCATCAAGGCGTCGCAGCTTTTTTGGGGGGGGCAGAGGGGAAGTAGAAAGTGTGGAGATTTAACTGACAAGTTTACAAGATTTGGGCAATTAATGTTTTAAATGTGAGTGAGAAAAAGCTTTGAAATTAGGTCCCAAATTTAGGGTGTCATTTGTAATGTGCTTCTAACTTGTTTTAAAGATGTTTTTTTTTTTTTTTTAACTATATTCTATCTTTTCTGGTGACTTTTAAAAGAAATAACTTTTGGTTCTCTTCCAGCCTTTTCTCTGCCACTGTACGTTCAGTCAAGAGCCTTGGTGCAAAATTTGTGACGCTTGTTCCGCAATCTAACCAGTTTTCATTGTGTTCAGAGTTTCCATGGTAATGTAATTTCTTCCTCATTAACTGCTCTTTTTTCTTTTTTTTTTTCTTTCCACCACTCTTGGTTAGGTTTTTCAGTCAGTGCAGCTCTTCTTTCTGGATAATTATTCCCTCATTTCATTTTTAAAAATATTCAACTTTTGCCAAGTTTTATTTCCAGAGAAAGGTGGAAAAACAAACTGATCTGTTTGTTTTTTGCTTATTTCCCACAAAGTCTGCATGTTTCTTTAAAAAATAGAAACTTACTTGGATTTCGTATAAACTCAGTGTTTACACTTGCATATTTAAATACCGAAAGACGGAAAAACACTTCAAATGTTGTCAGTGTCATTTTAGAATATGAACCACTCAAACGTGCAACTACTGGGACTGCAGTACAACTTCATCATTCATGCGTAATTTCTGCCGCCATTTGTGTCATTTTTTTTAGGGGTTGCACGCTGCCAAACAACATGTTGTTTTAATGCTCCCCGCCCTTCTCTATAACCAAGAGTGACTTATTTTAATAGCATTTTAACTTACTAAATTGTATCTGTTGTATTTTATCTCTGTCGCATGTAATTTTAACATTTCTTTTTTTGTGTGTGTATGTTTTTTTAATGTATTAATTAATTCATTAAAGTTTACTAAACATTTGTAATCTTGGTGTTTACTCTGTTACTATTTTGTAGAAAAAAAGGGATTTTATTTATTTAATTTTTTTTAAGCACATAAGGTTTAAATATGTTTTGTTGTTGTATCACAGGAGTAATGTGGGCCTCAGTTCTCCCTGAGGCATCATGTTTGCTGTGTGTGGTTAATGTCATTTTGTAAACTATTTTTTAGATTGCACTTTCATTTGTATGAACGCTACTTTTTCATTTTTATTTTTTTATTTTTATATCAGATGCAAACGTGTCTGGTTGTGTGTAATTTTAGGGACATTGGTTGAGAGCATTTTTTTCCCCCTGAAGGTAATCTAAAGGCTTTTTAAATACATTTCAGGATTTTTATGAGTAAGATGTCTGCTTGTAGCTTTTATATAAATAAAAAAAAAAGACTTCAACAAAAGAAGTAATTTTATGAATATGCCAGTTTTTTGTGGTTGTTTTCAGAAAGTTTTTTGTGGTTATTTTCACCTTCTCCATTGCACATCCCCCAAACCTGTCAGCATTTAGCTCTGACATGGTCTGAAGTGTGCGCATGTGTGTGTGCCTCTGTGCTTGTAACAGGTTCTGGAGAACTACAATAAAGGCAAAACGGCCTTGTTGTCGGCAGCCAAGATTATGGTGAGCCCCACAGAAGTAGATCTGAACCCTGAGACTTTGTTCGTGGATGCAGCTTCTCAGGAGCCGACACCCACAACAACCCACCACCGCAGAAACAGCAGCGTTCGGTTAGTATGCCGGGCACTGTTTTAAGTGTGCTTGAGCCTTGTAGAACATGTGAAGCTAAACTTCATCCTTAGCCTGTAACTGTAGTTTAACTATGTGGTGCTCAGAGACATACTACTGATACTAACTGCTACTTTGTTTTCTCAAATTATTGTCTGTCTGTTTTTAAAAAAAAAAAAAAAAGAGAAAAACCTTTGTTACGGTAAGCAAGGCATGCCAGTACTAACTCTGCACAATATGATCCCCTCTCTCTTGCACGCTTGCACGCTGTCTATCCACAGAGCAATTGTAACGTATGGTAGTATCCAATTTCCACCTCGCCCTCTCTGGTTCAGTCCTTGTCCTAAGTCAGTGTGAATTTCCGATAGTAGTAATGTTTGAAATCTGATTTTTTACCCTTTGCATATGATGCTAATCCAAGAGCATACATGCACTAACTAGCACACGCTCCATGGGTGCCTCTCATTATGCAAACTTTTATCCATGTTTCAGATACTCCATGTAAGGAG
The DNA here is from genome assembly GCF_001443285.1 of Poecilia latipinna. Classification (NCBI taxonomy): domain Eukaryota; kingdom Metazoa; phylum Chordata; class Actinopteri; order Cyprinodontiformes; family Poeciliidae; genus Poecilia; species Poecilia latipinna. Next base: position 141,666 of record NW_015113584.1, read on the forward strand.
GTTTAAAAGAAATCACAGGATATGAAAATATCCTTTCTTTGAGTTGTTTTGTCACAAAAATAACAATATCCTCTTCATGGACACAAGGAAGCATGAGCAAAAATGATCAGCACCCCTGGTCTTTTTAGTCTGACGTCTGCGTGTTTTCTTCCATCGACCTAACATGTTGCCTCAGGCACGTAGCTTGGAGAATGTAGATATAGTGTGAATACTAACACCTGTTTCCCTCCCTTCTTTAACCCGCAAAGATGTTTTGACCCACTTTTATTGTCTATCCTGTGTTCTGGGTCCCCCACTCTCCTCTTGTCCTTGTCATCCCTCTCCTGCCCTCTCTTTTCCTATCCTCCAGTTCGTGTGCCCAGTCTGAGATATCTCTGGATGGTTTCTCTGAGTGCCCTCCTCCCCCAGTTCCTGTAGTGTTGCGTGGAGCACGCGAGCGCCTTGCGGTGGAGCTGAGGGACCGTAAGGCACCACTGGCCGTCATGGAAAGTCTCTCGGATGCAGAGTCTCTTTACAGCCTGGATTCTCGGCGCTCATCAGCGGCTTTCAGGGGCTCGCCGATGTTGGGTAGCCTACCTTTCCCGTTGGATGCCCCAATACCAGAGGAGAACCCATCTCTCAGCTCTCGTACCGAATTGTTGGCTGCAGATTGCCTCTGCCCGGCAACGCCGGAGCACCTAGGTGAGGTTGGACCCTTCTTTACCCCACACGAATCCAAATCCACTCCAGATTACCCTATGAGGCTGTCTCCTGCCACACCACGCTACAGTGGACCCCATTCCCCAGCCCTTTTAAATCAATGTGTTCAGCCTTTCAAACATGAGTCTAATGCAGCTCCAACAATGGTTAGTGATGGGGATCAGATGCCTGGTGTCTACAGCCCAGGGAGCACTCCAAATGCTCCACTAAGCCCACAGATTGACTCTAGACTAATGGATAGCAAAAAAGAGGACATGGAGCTCGAGATGACACAGAAAATGTTGGGTGAAGAAACCAGTCTAGCCGTTTCTACTGCTCCACCCCAGCTAACAAATGGGAACCCCAGTCAGGCTGTGCTAGAGTTCGCACAGTACTTGGACTCTCTCTTCAGACTGGACGGCAGCAGCTCACCACCTCTGGACCTGTCTGATGGGGAGTCAGAGTCGGGCAGGGGTTCTTTTGGACAAGGTGAATGTCTTGGAGATGGACAGCACCTGGATGATGCACAGCTGCTGGCCAGAGCAACACTTGAGCCTAACCTTGTTCCCAAGCCTCCACGCACTTTTGCCGGTTCTGCTGATCCCTCTTCAGGCATATCATTGTCCCCATCCTTTCCTCTCTCATCCTCTGAGGAGCTCAACGATCTCTCGCCAAGCGAGGGTGCCCCGCCAGCCATTCACTCCCTACGAACATCCAGCCCATGCCACTGTCCTGAAGAGAATACACTATCATCAATGGTTTAATATGCCCTGAAGGCTCTGTTGTGCTTTAAGGTCTGGTGATTCAAACTTTCAAACATATCACAACACACGCATGGAGTGGAATGGAGTCACTCATTAGAGATCCAGTGACAGAACTTAAGGGACCAACAGGTACACCATATCCATTCTCCAGGTGTCCCCTTTGAACTCAGGGGACATTTTCACAGTATTGCAATGACAAAAAAGAAGATACCTCTCTCTGCATGCCAGGGGGCTGTGCTGCTTCACAACTGTAGCTTCACAATGCCAATCCAGAACAATATCGTCTGACCCACATGGGAACATTTCTACATTTCATCCAGTCGCTGATTTTAGCAAATGCAAAGGGAGAATCGTTAACTGAGCAGGAAATCTGAAACTAATGCTGTAGAAACGGTTAGCAAAGGCACATCATCTGGGTTGGTGTATCGGACCTCTTCCTGCATCTTCAGCAGTTCTGAAAGCTTGTACAGCTTTTGTTTTGTTTTATCTTTATCTTTTTTTTTTTAATCCAGAATGTGAAGATGGGACATATTTGTTTATAAACAGAAGTGAAAAAAAACAATAAGAAACGTTCCTCAGGTCTACAAAGAACTGACTTGGAGAAAGAGAGTGTGTTATGTTGGTGAGAATACATGTGTCTTAAACATAAAGTGATTGTGACAAAGTTATTACAGATGCCTATGGATGTTTTTAGAGTCTTTTGGTTACACTTTATAATGCATGACAACTTTTTTTTAATAAGTTATTCCGATGGAGAACTTGTCACTAAGCCACTTAGATTGACATTTTGTTACTATTGCACACACATTGCTCAGTTTACCCCTTTTGCCAAAAAAGAAAAGATAACAAATTGTCTTGCCAAATGTATTTATGAAATGTAATTTTCTATATGTTTAAGGATACTACTTTATTTAAGCACAGGCTCAGTTCAATACTTCATTTCAAGTTCTATCAGTTCCCATCTAGACTGTTACACAACAACATGTAGGCAATGTCATCCTGACATTAAAATGCTGCCATACCTTTCATGTAAAGAAAAAAAATAAAAAGACCGCTGCACGTTGGGTTTGAACTAATAACAAATTGTCTTAAAATTGCTGTATAATTTTCTTTAAAAATCTCTTAGCAATGTGCCCAAGTCAGAGTTTGCATGCTTTATGCATTTAACGTAGCATGGCTTGTATAGAACAAGTCTTGTCATCAAGTCACAGTAAATGCGCTCTGAACGTGTCCAGAAATAATCACCATATCTCAGCCATCATTAACACAGGCTTATTAGAGGTTTAATTAGAAGTAAAAGTGCATCAGGACATCATTTTGTTTTCCTGTTCTGAAGGTGCTTTCAGTTTTGGAGGTCAAAGTGTTTACTTCCCTTTAATCCGGTTCATCCTCCTTGAAGTTGGACTGAATTCACGACTGACATCAAGTTGTCTATATCACTTTGGGTGTGACAAGTTGCTCATGTTTTGCATTCTTTAGTACAGTCAATGTTTTCACATTTAGCACTATATTTAATGGTTTTATTATCCTGCAACAGATTGGTTTGATGTCAGTGTTTTCTTATCTCAGTTTTTAGGGAAGCTCTTCCTAAATGCAAGACGTTATCTATAACTAAGCCTTTGTTACCCTGTTTGTCAGTGGCACGTAAACATTTTGCCATGACTCGTGCATAATGTTTTTTTTTTTGTTTGTTTTTTTTTAAACATTTTTTAGTTTTCACAAATTCTTCAAAGTGATGAGGTATGCTACAGACCGACATTTGGTGCCATGCCACTACCAAGTCCGAGTCTCACTAGCTATCTGCACAGCTTCTTTAATGACATCTGCTGTGATCGCTCGCAGCAGACTGGTTTAAAATCAGTCAGTTTAAAATCAGGCATTACCTACACCGTTATGACGGTCCTGATAGACACACTATTGTTGGGCCAGACGGTTCCTTCTAGCAGCAGCTTTGTTTGCAGTTGTTCATACACTTAACTCTGCAAAAAGAAAGTACCATTTTTCCATTGTGATGTGTACAGCACTGTCTTTTATGTGTACTTATTTATGCAGATGTCTGTAAGATGAATTCCAATAGAGTCGTGTAGAGAACAACTATATAACAATAGGACTACCTGAAAAGATCAGTACTGACATGTAGGAGAAAAAGGAGCTATTTATTCAGACTATTGGCAGATACAAATTCGTCTATATTGAAAAAGAAATAATTCAACTATGTCTTGTCCATGTTTACCTGGTTTGCATCCCTTCCTTTCCTGCCCCACGATGAGAATGTATTTAATCCCTTTCCCTCACTGCCCTGCCTGTAATGGAATAAACTACAAACTATGAGAGAAAAACCACAAGTTTCTGTCTTAACTATTTTATAACGGGTGCATCTCAGAAATTTCGAAAGTCACAATATTGCATAAAACCAATTAGAAAATAGATGGCCTGCTGAAAAGTATCCTCATGCACTGTACAATATATTAGGACACCTTTTGCAGGAATTAATACTAGAATAAATACACTTTTACAATGATATTCTACTTTTTGGGATGCATCTGTACATGTTACTCATGCATTATGTTTAGTGTGTTACTGACTCCAACATACTTGCATCCCTAAAAGGATAAACTGAATATTATTTATCATTTAGTTCACTGGATGGTAAACTAAGAGATGAAAAATGCTGAAATGCAGAGGCACATGTAAACGTGTGAGTTTGGATACGCAGTACTCTGTACTTTTGTATGGAGAGACGATTTCTCCCTAAAATAGCTTGAGTTTTGGCTGATGTAAAGAATGCGTCAGTGGTTTTCGAGATGCTGCTGAGTGCAGATATATTTTGAGTGAAGCACAACATGAGTTCCTGGAGCTTTTTATAAGTTCGAGTGTAGGTGCAGTATATTATTATTATACGCTACAACTGACACAAGCTGAAATACCGCAGAACATTATTGAGAAACCTGGCATGGATGAAAGAATTTCTTTTATATGTAGCCAGTGATTATGCGTCACAAAAGTAGAATTCTTATGATTCTTGATCCACTAATGACATGAACAGTCTTGTCTTTTTTAATCCTCATTCGGTGTTGCATAGTCTGCAGCGTTACTGACAAAGGGTGTCTGTGAAATTTATGCCCACTGCCCCCAGCTCACTTGTAGCAGCACAGTCAAAGCTCTGTCTTCACTCAGTGCTACAGCAAAAATGGACAAAAACCCCCCAGCATTTTCTGTGCATATTTTAATCTCAGATGATTCTCTGACATTTGCTGATTCCATTTTTTTAAGGTGTGTACATGGCATTAATGCCCTCTTATAGATCTCTTCAGTTTTTGCTGTTTTTTGTCACACCAAAGTTTTAAATCATCAAACTACATTTACTAAATGACAAATATAACCTGAGTAAATGTAAAACAGTTTTCAGATTATTATTTTGTTTATTTAGGAGGGGGGGATTGTCCACATTAACCTGGCCATGTCTAAACATGCACTTTCTCTGTTGATATATAATGCATTAAGAACAATTAACCAAATTGTCTGGTCCAGGTTCAGAAGCCAGACCTTGGTCTAATCTAGAGAAATGGGGAGCAGATAAAAATGTAAGTTAGTGACATCTGTTACCAAAGAACTATGAAGCAATTTCATAGTTCTTTGTGACTCCAATTAAACACAGAGTGCCAATATTTGCAAATAGGGGAAAAAAAAAATCTATCTATCTATCTATCTATCTATCTATCTATCTATCTATCTA
>NW_015113584.1:150590-160586 GCF_001443285.1 Poecilia latipinna
AATACCCCACAAAAACAAGTTTTTTATAAGGTAAAAAAAAAAAAATCAATGAAACTAGCATTTCTTAATTAGTTTTGGGCTATTCCTTGTTCAATAGTCTTGTAATTCAGAGTATCTAAATTGTGTCTGCTGGTAAGCTACTGGAAAGTAGCAGCTTTTCAGAACTAATGCAGATGTTGTAATCCTTAACTTTTGTAATATTTAAATGAATATGAATGTGCAGTCATGTAACTAAAAAATAATTTGATCCATAAAATATTGAAATTAAGCAGTTTAATGTTTAATTAGTTTAATATTTTTGCATTTGACCTTTGATAAGATTGGGTTTCTATTATGCACAGTTATACTATTTAATGTGTGCATGTATTTTCATCACTTTTGGTTTTAATATCAGTTAAGTGTACATTTGTCTGCTTCCAACCAGAGGGAAGTGCTCTCCTTAGCTTTTGAGTTGAGAGGAATCTATCAGAGGCAAAGAAGAAGAAGAACTTCCCTCAAATCCCGGAAAGGCCAGAGTTAGCTTGCAGCTAGGTTAGCATTAACACCTTTTTTTGTTATTGTACCTTGCACTCTCACTGCGGCGATGGATGAGGACTGAATAGACTCTTCTGTTCACCGTCTCGGTATGTGAATAGTTTTCATATCCAAGGATAATACAATTATTAGTTTCACTTCATTTTTTTTCCCATATTTGTTGTTGACCTAAGCAGCTGAGTTAGCCAACCGCTAGCTGCTGTTAGCCAAAATAGTGTTCTAAATGTCAGCGTCAAAATTTATCATTGGTTCTAAGTCACTTTATTTAGTTCTTAATTATGTAATTACTCGAAACGACTGTAAATGTGTTGGCATCTTGCTGAACGTGTCTTCTGGTGTTTGCATATTGAGCAAACGTATGCAATTAGTCCAATATTGGCAACGGATCTATACCGCTTCTGTCGGAGCAGATTGTTTGTTATGCTGTCAAAACATTAAGTTTCTAAGCAGAAGATCCTTTTTACAGCTGCTGGTCTGACGGAGAGGGGCATCAGTCATGTATGCCTCGGGGAAGTACAGCTCTCGGGGCCCTGCTCTAATCCCGCGAATGAAAACCAAACATCGCATCTACTACATCGCCCTCTTCTCCGTTGTGCTGCTCGGACTGATTGCCACCGGGATGTTCCAGTTTTGGCCTCATTCTATCGAGTCCTCAGCCGAATGGACACTTGAAAAGGGGAGCGTGCATGACGCCCCTCTTATCCGACTACCTGCATCCAGCCCCATACCTGAGAGGGGGGACCTAAGCTGTCGGATGCATACATGTTTTGATGTATATAGATGTGGCTACAATCCAAAGAACAAAATCAAGGTAACTGAAATTGTCAGATCTTTTAGATCCAGCATTGATTTTGTGTTCAGCTTTGATTCAAAACTGATTTAAATGTTGTTCGCAGGTCTACATCTATGCTCTTCAGAGGTTTGTGGATGAATTTGGAGTTCCCATCAGCAGCACTGGACTGTCACGAGAATACAACGACCTGCTGAGTGCAATCTCAGACAGTGACTTTTACACGGATGATGTTACCAGAGCCTGTCTGTTCATTCCATCTATTGATGTGCTCAATCAGAACTCCCTTCGTATCAGAGAGACTGCCCAGGCCCTGGCAATGCTACCCAGGTGAATAATTACAGCACACTCAGCTATTCATTAGTGTTAGCCCTTTGTGGGACCAATATTTTTCTCTATATAGAGACAGAAAATCATTTTATTTTAAAGATTGTCAAAATGCTTTTACAATGTTTTTGTTGCTTTTTGTCCAAGTCTTGTCATCAAAAATTGGCAGCAACATCAATAACTTCAACTCTTACTAAATTGATAATTACTCAAGAACTTAAAGCCACACTTTACAGTATTTGTTCTGTGTTTCTAATGTATGTATGTTTTTGTTTTTTTCCCTTTCTGTAGGTTAAGTATTTTAATTCTCCCTGAACTAATCTTATTTCTATTTTGGTAGATGGGACAAAGGGATGAATCATTTGCTTTTCAACATGTTACCTGGAGGTCCACCTGACTACAACACAGCTCTGGATGTCCCTCGAGACAGGTAGCTAAAGTACATTTTGAAGCCCTATAAGGATACTCCAATCAAAATCTTTGTTTTTCAGCCAATATTTCATGGAAAAACTTGTCAGAATATATCTTGTCGGCTAAAATAACTGTTTTGGGTTGAAGTTGTTAGCATTATGAACTTTATATTCTACTGCTTTTAGTTAAGAGAAATTTCAAACTTTATCCAGTTTCAATCCTTTGGCTTCTGTCCTCATCAGAACCATGTTATTCACTTTCCCCTTACAATACACTTTACCTCGGTAGAGACTGTTTTCATCAGCTGTTGGAAAGTCTGTTATATCAGATAAAGTCATTAAGCTTGAGTTTAATTTTAAATAGTTCTTTCCCCTCAGAAAAGTTGTCCCGTTGCAAATGTTTTGAAATAGAAAAAAAAAGAAGAAGTTGAGCTAGTTTTCTATTTCTGTTTTTCTCTGTTTCTGCTGGCGAACCATTTTTTTTTACTTTTTATTTTTTCTGGAAACTAATTTATAGTCCTAATTAATTGTTTCAGAGCCCTTTTGGCAGGAGGTGGTTTCTCCACATGGACCTATAGACAAGGTTATGATGTCAGCATCCCGGTTTACAGTCCTCTTTCTGCAGATGTTCTGCTGCCTGAACGACATCCTGGGTGAGCAGATTTCTAAGACTAACTTCTCTGGTGTCAAATCATAACTAAATAACCCCTCTACAAGCAAGGTTTGTGGCTAGCTTCCATGTCATGTAACATTGTGGTTTGGTTTTGCATTTCTTTTAGACCGATTTGATTTAAATAACTATTTAGGATAACCAACTGACTAAATGTCAGCCGAACATTAACGTCTTCTGCATTTCTGGTCTCTTTATCCAGGCCGAGGCGCTACTTCATTCTGTCCTCTCAAACAGCAATTCACAGAGAGTATCGTGCTGAACTGGAGCGTTTGAAGGAAGAAAATGGAGAAGCGCTGCTCCTGCTTGACAAGTGCAGCAACCTTTCTCAGGGAGCTGCCTCCGCACGGAAGCGGTGTTGCAAAGGGCAAGTGTATGACTACCCACAGATCCTGCAGGTGGGAGACGCAATCCTTTTCCTCTTTGAGTTTTTAACAAATGATTCTTTTAAAAGACTGTTTTGCAATGCACCTTATTATTAAGATATTTTGAGGGTAAACTTTAGCTTCACATTGACTGGATTTTTTTTTTATTAGTATTTATTAGTATTTTTACATTAATTCTGCTAAATCATATTTCCTGGCAAGATTGTAGCAAAAAGTACATGTGTTGTTAGTTCTGGGTTCCAGCATATCAATAATGATGCGTCCTTTTTCCAAGTTGTGAAAAACTGAGCAGTCTATAACCCAAAAACTCTACATATGTAAATACAATAAAATAAAATAAAAAAGATATGGGGGCATTGTTTTACTTTTCCGATGACTACTTATCAAACCGTATCCAATAAACTGCTAGTTTATTCAACACTATGCCTTATTACTGGAACACCTCAAAGCTGCACTTACAGTACTGTAGAATCATGTGAAACTACCATACAGATGTGGCTCAGCTGAAGTGAGCTTTGTAGTTTTACCGGTCAGATAATAGAGCTGCATGCATAACATTCTCAAACAAGCAATTTATTTCCCTTTAGTGAAATTAATTTGTCTAATCCGCTTTGCTCTCTAAAACTTATTGTAAAGCTCCTGGTTGAAAGATATATTCCGGTTTATTAGAAATAATGCATGTACTTCCATGTCTTTTTGGTCAAAATAGACCAGTTTAAAAATGTGGTAACAAACTGCGACCACTGCCATTGAAATGCGAAAACCTGTCAGTCGAACCAGCTCTGGCTCTTTGTCCAGACATAAACGCCCTGACTCACATTTGGTTTGTCTCCGCAGGAGTCATCTTTCTGTGTGGTTTTGCGAGGGGCACGCTTGGGTCAAGCTGCTCTCAGTGATGTGCTGCAGGCTGGCTGTGTCCCCGTCATCCTGGCCGACTCCTACATTCTTCCATTCTCTGAAGTGCTTGACTGGAAAAGGTCTGCATGAATCCCAATGCGTTTAGGGGTTTGAGGGATGAACAGGTGCAGTGTTTATGTATTTTTAATTTCACCTGTTTATTTTGTCCTTCCTGCGCAGAGCCTCTGTGGTTATTCCAGAAGAAAAATTGTCAGAGATGTACACCATCCTGAAGAGCATTCCTCATAGGCAAGTCGAGGAAATGCAGAGACAGGTAAAAGTCCACTTTGTAGACTAATTAAAACAACTCGCGTTTAGTATTTATTTATTGTTTTAAAGTATTATAAATTGAATTGACTGAGTAGAAATGGGTGTTGTCACTACATCGCGAAGTTGTGCAGTTAATAGAGGTGCCTGTGTTTTAACAATTCAAGCCTCTTCACCATTTCTACTTCTGGAAGCCAAAACAAATTTTATGAGACGCACAAAAGACAGGATTTTGGATTCAATCTTCTCTTTTTATGAGTTTGAATATCCTCTCTTACTCACGCTGGATTTTAACAGGCTCATGGGAGATTTAACTGTTTATTTTAGCCCGAGTAAAATTCAGGGACTGAGACTCGCTCTCTTTTCATTTGATATCTGCCCTAAGCCACAATAAACAGCGTTGAAAGCGGCAGTGAGAGTAGAGCACTACTTCAGCTGCTTCTCGTTCTCTTGTGTCAACTCTTGTCCATTTACCAATTATACTGGCCAAACAGACATTTTTAGGCCAGAAACTCAGAGATGGGCTTGGATTACACCATAATAGCTCAAACACATGGCTTGCTCTTAAGGTTGAAGAGTTTGCTGGGGGTAAACTGCTGTGGATAGCTCACAGCTAAGTCAACCACTAAAACAAGCAGTAATGCACCAGTGTGTCTTCACATTATAGAAAAACACTTTAAGCAAATTTATATTTTGAATTTCTCGTAACTGATCAAAGTGAAGGGATTTGGTAATCAAAATCTTTAAAAATAGTCAAAATAACTTGTGTGGAATTTGTTTAATGCACTTATACCATATGTGTTTTCGTATTTGAAAAGATTTGCTCACTAAGCTAATGACCAACAGATTTTTTAAAAATGGCACATTCTTCAGATTTTTCATTTAACCAGTTAAGCGTTTTTATACATTATTATAAATGCATTAAAAATGCAAATAAACAATTCAGTTCAATTGTTAAATAAGGTATATATATATATATATATATATATATATAATTATTATTTTTTGCTAAAATCCAATAACTTGGCATTCCCTTTTTGTGTGCTTGATCATTGCAGCAAAAGATGCATCTGCAGATTTTAAAAAAATGGTTCGAACATCAGTGTGTGAAAATCAATAAATACAGCGTAGGTGTAATCCGCTGACTATTTTTGGATTAACTAATTAATAATTTTAAAAAAAGCATACATATATATTTCTTGTACAGTCTTGACTTAATTACCTCAAAATGTCATTTTTTTTTTTAGTTTGTATTCTGCAGTTAACAATCAATGTATTATTAAATTAGTTGAACAATTATTTCAACAATCGATTCATCGTGATTAATCGTTTCAGAAATAATATACACTCAGAAGCCCATTGGCAGCCTTTTTAAAACATGGCAAAGCCAGTATTGACTAAATCTGCTCAGTTTGCAACTAGTCATGTTTTTGATTATGTGTGACTTAAACTCCTGCAGCTGCTCGTAAAGGTTATGAACATAATTACAGTCACATTTTCCAAACGTTTAACATGGTAAAAAACATTATGAAAACCAAACATTTAAGCTCCAAGCGGCTAGGTTAAAAGGTTTTAAACATAGAAGAACTAATGTAGTTCTTGAGTTTTGCCAGCAGAGGGCTAAAGAGTCCACGTTTTTGTGGCGTTTGAATATGCAGTAAGATTAAAAATGAATAAGCTAAAATGTTAGCAGGATGTGTAATTTAAAAATATTTTTTTTGTTAATCTTCTCTTTGTAAGATTTAGTTTATTTTATTTTTTTTTTTGAAAGACCATAATTTTTACATTTTGTTCAAACATATAAGATACGTACATTTTGAGATGGTGTAACTCATTTAGATAATTTATTTGGAAGACAAAAATATATGTCCATTCTGAACAATTTAGATAGTGCTCAAGTAAAGCCACCAGTCCAGATTGTTATTTGGGTCATAGACACAAAATAGTGCAGTACTTATTATCCCAGATAATTTTTCTAGATTATCTCAGCTAAACTCTTTCTGATGATAAATAAAAGCATAGCCGTGGTAAAGATAGACAGGAATTACAGACTGAGGTGAGGATACTTTGTATTTGCTTTTGTCAATCTTTCTTTAGTTGTATCCTGTCGAGGCTTTCTTCCCCCTCTGGTCATTGGCATCTCCGACTTCCTTTAAAATGCATCAGAAATAAAGAATCAAAGTAGTTGCACTTCAGTCACTTAACATCACTGTTGACTTTAATTTGGATCTTTGAAAACTATACCCACTACATGACTGTCTTTCCTCACGAACACAAATTTAGATGTTATCAGAACTTGTTTTTCAAATTACATGCGAGATGTGAAGCAAGACGAGCATTTCTCTTCTCTAGCTTCTTCCTTTCCTTGTCGGAAATTCAATAATTACAGAAACTATGTGCTCTAATATGACATAGCAATTCCTACTTTAATTGTAATCCTGTGAGACCTCAGAGTGTTGCTAATTTTAGCCATCAAGATTGATTCTTATTTAATAAATTACAAGTACCGGGTAGATGTGTTTGTGCAAATTGATCTTTTTTTTTGTGAATGTAATTGATCATTTATAAGGAAGTTTAAAATGATTTACATTGTTTGTTTACTTTAGACAGTGTAGATAAAATTACATTTAATCTGCATGTCAACGTATAATGGCAGTATTGTTACAACGAGAGAACACAGCTGAAGGTAAATTGCTAATATATCTCCTGAAAAAATCAAATTCCCAGAAGAAGCTCAAAGATTTGTTTGAGCTGGAAGTTTTGATCAGGCTCTGCTGACAGTTTGCCAGCTGTCACTTGCAAGCTTGAGGTGTAAATATCCGTCAGGCGTTTTGACAATGACAGTCTGCAGTGTCTCTATGTATGTTGCCATATTATTTTCTATTTTATCTTGAACAGTTGCTATATTTAAAGATCACAGGCATCACAAATGAGAGCAGTTAAAGCTCCTTAACCCCTTTAACTGTCTGGATGACACGGGTGTCCTTTTAGACCTGGTGACTTACATGTAAGTATTTGGGGCGACAGTTAAGGGTTTTAAACTTGAATAACCCGAAGCCAATTAACATTTTTTTTCAATTCATCAGGTAATTGATGGACCTTTTGTATATAATTTGTCAAAAGTTGCGAATCTTTTTAGTTTTTCTAGTTGGATTTCCTTTTATATTTATATATATATATATATATATATATATATATATATCTTTTTTTTGTGTTGGGTGATAGAGAAAATGCATTCCATTCAATTGCAGATTAAAAGCAGTCATAGGAAGATTAGGTGATGGTGTTTATCCTCTGCTACGATGATGTCTGTCCTTCGCTCATAAAAATTCCCGCTGGCACTTGGAAAGGGGGCGGAGCATTGCGATGGGGGCCCCGGAGCCAGTACGGTTTTCTTTCTACCTCCTCCCGGTCGGAAAAGGAACTTTCATCACGGGTTGATTTATAGGCCCCTGAGATTAAAAAGTCTTTCTAGATACACTTCAACCCCTGCTGTAAAACTCGACTCTGTTTTTGTGCTTTTGTACGGCTCGTTCCTTGCACAGAATTTTGTGATTTAGGTCCTGTCCAAATGTTTACAAAGGGGAGACTCATTAGCTAAAGACATGTGCATGGATTGCATTAGGAGGAAGAAATATTATTATTCTCTAGCTGTCTGCCGTCTATGTGATGATGAAATATTTATTTTCTAACCTAATCCCATTGTTCAATTGTGGTTCAAAGCTTTATAAACTCCCCTTGTGTGTGTGTGTGTGTGTGTTTTTTTTGTATTTTTTCTCACCTCGAATCTGACCCGTGGAGTTTCTTTAAAGCTTAAATAAACGCTCATTAGCACACAGATCCAGCTCTCAAATGTAATTTCAGAGACCGTCAGCTTGGCTGCAACGAAATGTGTATTGAATTGGGAGTGAGGAATCCAGCACCCTATGTGATAACATTAAGATATAGGTTAAGAGTTCACTCATCAGAAAGACCAATATCCAAACAGTGATCTGCTGAAAGAAAACAGAGACAGACGAGAGAGATTTCATAGGGCTTCAAAAGAGCTGTTGAAGGACGAGAGGCTGCAGAGGGGTGTCAAATATTCTTCAGACATGTGGTGCAGGAGGAATCTCCAAATTTTACAGTAATGACATCACACTGGTGCTATCTTCTGCAGAAACTGTACCAAATACCGAGATGACGGAATCAAAACATTATATTTAACAAATAAAAGAAGCACGCCCACATGTGAATTAAATGTTCTGATACTTAGGCATGTTTTGCCTTATATTAACAATGATATTTTTATGTATGTAATGACCCTCTGTTTTTTATTCTTTTTTTTTTTTTTTTTTTTTTTTTTAAATTTCTGCCTCAAGATATAACGGACAAGATGGTTGTATATTCATAAAAACCTATTTTGGAAAATGTGATTGTAGCTGCCAGGAATGTTTTGGGTGTTTCTTCCTTTTTTTTTTTTTCTCTTGAGGATGTTTTGGTACTGCTGGAATTTGGGCAAAACCGTTCTGGAATTTGTTTGTTTAGAAATCACTAGCCGGAGTACGAGTAACATCTGGTCACTTGTGATTCAACTGCTAATGAGCTCATATGATTCCTGGGGTGTATATATATATATTTTTTTTTTTCTTTCATTTGCATCTAGAGAACTGTCCACACCAACAATTAGCTGGTGAATTCATGTTCTGCTGCCTGTTCCTATTTCAAAAAGCTCCTGCAGAGCATTTTGTGCGAACCAATGCTAATGCTAGCACACGTGTTTATTATTCTTTCTCATTTCTGTTTCTGTTGATGTATTTTGTAATTCTCCTCCTCATGTTTTTTTTAGGCCCGTTGGTTCTGGGAGGCCTACTTCAGCTCCATGAAAGCTATCGGCTTGACCACGCTCCAGATCATCAATGACCGCATTTACCCATATGCTGCACGTACTTATGAGCAATGGAACAATCCACCTGTGGTGGTACGTATGTATGCGTGCATGTTTGTGTTTGGAGCTTACTTGTTTTCTAACCTTGAACTTGACTTCTGTCGTCTTCTGTGATCCAGATACAGTCTTGCATTCAGCTCTATGCTCAGCCTTTCATTTTTATTCTCAGAAGTGTTTTTTTTTTTTTAAATATTTTTTATGGCAGACATCTGAATGACACTTCATCAAGATTGAAGCCTTTGTCTGTCGGTGCCACATGAGCTCTTTCCCCTCTCTCCTGTGTGCTATAAGTCACAGCCTGCAGTGAAGTGACGGTAGATGCTGTGTCTCTTTGTAAGGCACCACACATGCAGTGGTGCCCCAGGGTTTGGTGTACAACCAGAGAGCTCTGAGGCAGCCAGTTTGTGTCAGCAGTTCTGCAATAGGCGGATGCCTCGTCTGTGGTGAAGAATAAGTTCCTGTACGTCTTAGTCACTGTGTTTATAGAGAGTATTCTGGAAGAATGGTTTTGGTGTGTGTGTTCAGCTTTGCTTTGGTTGTGGCAGCAGACATGTTGGCTGTTGGACCATCTCTCAGGAGTTGTTAATCAGCCTGGTTTAATCTGGAGACTCCTCCAAGCCGTCTGTGGGATGGAGGAGTGTGCAAGTCAGCATGTTTGTGGATGCATAAAGTAATGTCCTTGAATTAGTTAAATGTTTGCAATTACTATAATAGAAGTGACATAGATTCACTCAGTGCTTTGATTTGTTTTTTTTTTAAGAGGACGTCTGTGGGGGAGGAACTAGTGG
>NW_015113584.1:163704-164774 GCF_001443285.1 Poecilia latipinna
TTTTTTTTTTTTTTTTTTTTTTTTTTTTTTT
Organism: Poecilia latipinna; assembly: GCF_001443285.1. Classification (NCBI taxonomy): domain Eukaryota; kingdom Metazoa; phylum Chordata; class Actinopteri; order Cyprinodontiformes; family Poeciliidae; genus Poecilia; species Poecilia latipinna. The sequence continues at coordinate 163,736 of NW_015113584.1, forward strand.
TTTTTTTTTTTTTTAAGGTTACACTCCTGCAGACAAGCAGGTAGTTTGTATTCAGCGGCTACACTTGACTTTTCCTATTTACATGTTGTGTCAGGGCATGCTGACCTCTGGTCCAATCTGTCTGAGTCGTCCTGTGGCCACAAAGTTTTTCCAGAGACAGAGGAGGTTAATTACACCGATGTACAGACCTTTGGCCATTCCTCCCCAAGATGGGAGATGAAGTGTTTTCTTGATGGATTTGGTGAATGGACGGTGAGAAGAACTTGCATACAGCACTATATAAATCAGGCAGACGTTTTTCCGCCTCTCCTCCTCAAGTCTTTCTGTTGGTAATTAAAAGCACATTTCCCAGGACTGCTGGTCCTCTTGGAGTGTGGAATTTTGAAAATATGAGACAAGCTGCCATTTTTTTTGCGACTTTCTCAGATCAGGGGAAAGATATGCAAAATTCAAAAATGACCTCAATGTATAAGATTTGCCTTTTTATTTGCCAGGGCCAGTGATTCGATCTCTATCTTGAAGGTGTTCAGATTTTAAAGAATGTAGAAAAGCAAAAAAAAAAAAAAACAGTCTGAGATCTAAATTTTTTTCTCTGATTTGTCACATAAATAGTGATCAGCACATCAATTGCTTCAAAGCTAAGAGCGCTCCTTGTTTTCAGTCTAAAAATGACTCGACCATTTCAAATAAATGGTAGGGTCAAAGTCCTTCATGCATAAACAAGGATAATATTGTAATTTATTTCCTTTTATGTGTGATTCAAACTTAGTACCTCAATCCAAGAACATGCAGTTGTTTATTCTCTGTCCTTAAAAAAAATAATTACAATAAGTTTAAATCGAGCAGTTTATATCAGCCTGATGAGTCCATTTCTTCTAAAAAGAGCTGTATTTTATTTTTTCACACAGTATTACTAAATATTTAAATAACTTTACGCTTGCTGAAAATCTACTTTATAAATATATATACACTGCTCAAAAAAATAAAGGGAACACTCAACACATCCTAGATCTGAATGAATGAAATATTCTCATTGAAT
>NW_015113584.1:168928-178546 GCF_001443285.1 Poecilia latipinna
TTTTTTTTGCAGGCTGTAGAAGTAGATCCTGATTTTCCTCATGTTTTCTTGCATTGTTCTGATTGATTTCTGAAAAAGAAAGCTACAAGCCTTGTTTTTGTACGTCCGTTTAAGAAAACGACTTCAGCATGTAAATTTATTCTCAGCAACTACGGTTTGACATATAGTCCAAATGAAATGGCTTTTTGAAACCTTTTTAAAGTTTCGTATTGGCATCTGAAAACTCCTGTTGCGTCCTTCTTTTTTACTGTGCTTTTGATCTAACCTGGAGTCAGTGTGACTTTCAGGATTTACAGGCCAAATTTAAAGGGCAAGCAATAAAGAAAAGAAAAAACGAGCTTCATACTGATGGCTGCAAGTCACAGCCTGATAAATTCTGCTCTTTTACTGTGTTTCTCTTCCAACTTTTCCCCATCTCTGTATCTCGCTCACTCCCTCATGTTTTTTTTTCTACTTCCCACACGACTTTGTTAAAATGACACTGTAAGCTGAAGGTACACATAAATAAGCGACTTTGCTTGTTTTCAAGCTCCCTCCTGATTTTGCTTTGCTCCGTTTGTTTGCCCTGCCCTTTGAAACATTTTTCCTTCCATTTCTGATGTGAACTGGTGGCAAATATTAGTGGGTAAAAGAAAAAACCCCAATAAATAACAGTGAAAAACCATAAAGCAAATAGAAGAGAAGTTTCTTACAAGCTAAAACCAGTTTCTGTTAAGTAGATGTGGACCATAGACAGAAATAAAATACTCTTTAAGTACCATTAAAGTTCTTTCATTCATCACATTAGCAGCTTCACATTATACATTAGGCCTGTGGAAAAACATGATTTATAGTAAAAATTCTAGTGATGTGCAGCGCAGCGTGCAAGGGGGAAAAAAAAACCCCCGAACTGTGCTTAAATCCACATGGTGGCTTCCAGTTTCATTTTAGCAGGACTCACAGCTTGCATTAAGATTCTTACTTGTATAAAACTGCTCTAATTAGCTGGGTAAATGCTGACGAGAGGAAACTTCATCATTTGTCTCAATTACTTTTAGCATTTGTTTAAAACCACTATTTTGACAATGGAGCGTGTTAGCATGTCTACTACGATGAAGACTCCTGTGGTGTTGGTTGTGACTGAATAGTTGGTGAGGGATCTTTGAATGTCAAGATCAGAGGCGGTGGTACTTGAGGGGGTTTTTTTTGTTGTTGGTGTTGTTTAAAGTAAATAATTAGCTTTGCTTAGATCCAGCTATGCACCTTATTTCTGAAAAAATAAATTGTTTGGATCTGGGTGCTTTTGCACGTTAGCCAAATAAATGGCAACGCCATGGTTAATCCAGATTTTACACCCATAAGCGTACAGTTTATCCCCACATGTTTATCCATTCAATTCCTCCTGTAAGTTTAGTACTTGGACGTCAGATGAATGATTTTAAAAATCAAATTTTTCCCCTCTTATTGACCTTTTTTTTTATTATTATTATTTTAAAAACGGTTTTATATAATGCACGGCTTGATGGAAAATCTAAAAAAAAAAAATGAAATGAACCAGCTGACTCTTACGACACATTCGACATAATGACTCCCAGTCAAGCCAACACCTATGAGTGACTTCCTGCTGGTGGATATTTATTAGTCACCTAACCACATTTCCCAGCTATAAATAAGAGCAGACTGTTGAAAATGGCTTTAAATCATCGCAGAGTGGAGTGGGCACAATGTTTTTGGTGACTGATAAAAAAAAAAAAAAAAGAAAGAAGTCCCATAGCAAGTGACTCCGTTTCTATCTGGAAAACTGCATTGTTTGAGTTGATGAATAGTGACCAGTACTCTATGCTCTTTTATTACATTCATGCGAAACCTAAAAAGGCTCCTAGCCACACTTTTCTGATTAAAATATGTACGCTGTCACACCCCAAGAGTTCACAGTCAAGTTAATTCCAAGCATAGATAATCTGATTAGAACAAAAAAAGAAACATTAGAGACGAAGAAAGTGTCTCTTAATGGCGGTAAAAACCAGTGGTTGAGCAGAAAAGTATCTCATGTCTTTCTTTGTTTCCTTTCTTGTGCAGAAGTGGTCCAGCGTAAACAGCCCACTTTTCCTTCCACTTATCCCACCAAGAGCTCCGGGCTTCACAGCAGTCGTGCTCACCTACGATCGCATCGAGAGTCTTTTCCGGGTCATCACGGAGATTTCCAAGGTGCCGAGTTTGGCTAAATTGTTGATAGTTTGGAATAATCAGAACAAGAGTCCTCCTGAAGGTGAGTGGGTTGGATTGCTTATGAAAACACTCGGGCCGGCGGGTATTAAAGGGTTAATTCAGATTTGCTGACGTAAGGTTATGTGAAGTTATTTTATTATTAGAGCTTCTTTACCTGTTGCACAGAGATCTCGTCTCAACGCGAGTTTGTTAGAGGTTAAATAAAAGCAACTTAAACACCTGCTGGATGTAAAACATAGAAGAGATCTGGGAAAAAAAAAAAAAAAAAAAGGGAAGCCCCTTTAAAACATCATATCCTGTGCAACTTTTAGTCTGTCCCATTAATGTTTTTATTATTGTGAACTTTACAAGTTTTTGTTTATCTCGCTGCATGCTTTGATATTTTGCCAAAAAAACTAAAGTTCAGCCGAATCCCCCCAAAAAGCAGAATATTACCTCTTATTATATTCAGACAGACTTAATAAACCACAAATGAAATCTGTCCTGCTGTACAGAAAGTGCGTCAGTACAAAGACAACTTTGAAGTGTTCCCTTGTGGCTGAGTTGCCTTTTTTTTATTGGAGGCATTACCGGCGCCTGGCTGGAACTTTGTGTCCTTTTAGAATTAAAAAGAGGCCGTTGACAGGTCACACCCATGGGGCCCAAACTTCTTCATTGTTTACAACAAGCCCTGATCTGATGTGTTTACAAGTTCCCGTTTTGTCCCCCCCCACCCCCACCTTTTTTTTTTCTGTTTTAAGATCATATTTTTACACATATTTAAACTAGATTCTTCTTGTCAACTTGTCTCTACTCGTTTCTGTGTCCTTTACATCTGCGCAGCTGCTGAGATTAACTTGCATGGCTGCGGTAATTGCAGAAGACACACATGAAAATCAAAACCAAATCCTCAGAACATGCAGTTCTGGTTTGTTGGGTTTTAAAACACGGGGTTTTTCAGCTGAAATGTCTAAAAATCATATGATAGCCCACAATTCCCTCAGTCTTTCTGCCTTGCTCTCGCCTTGGAAATGAAAGAAGGACTCGTAGCAACAAGGGGAGAAATGAAAGGAGAAACCCCGAGCGTTTAACATTTCAGCTCTCCTGACAATAGTTTTTGACAGCAGACCTCAGACGTGGTTAGACAGACCTGTGGCTTCTCTTATGAGCTGCCAGGCTCCAGTCACTCCATTAATGAGGAGACGCATTCTGCGTGATCTGTCTGTGCGGCGGTCCGTGCCGTGGACACTGCCCAAGATCTTTGAAATTGTGCCCAAAAAAAAAAAAAAAAGCGTAGAAATAAAAAAAAAAAAAACCCGTTGGTGTTTTGCCCCGCGAGGGATTGTAGTGTGGTTTGATTTGCACATGCTTGAGGTTTGCGCAACAATACGAGTCAGTGAAACAAGTTGAACTTTTTTGAGATCACTTCTTTCCACTGCCAGTAACCTGTCTGTAATAAATAGCACCATATTTATACACCCTGCTCCAGAAACTGATATTTACAGATTTATAGTTTGTAAAGTGCATACAAGCACCTGTTAGCTGTTTTTTTGTTTCTTGTTTTACAGTGTAATATTTTTTTCAAATGGCTTATTTTTTTTAAGTAACAAGGAAACTAAATATAACTATTGCATCCAAGGTACTTTTTTTTGCACCAGATAACACTTCCATTTTTGTATACTTATTCATTTTAGAGTCTCTTTGGCCAAAGGTCGGCGTCCCTCTGAAAGTGGTGCGAACCAAGGAAAACAAACTGAGCAACCGCTTCTTCCCGTACGACGAGATCGAAACAGAAGCCGTGCTGGCGATTGATGATGACATCATCATGCTAACATCTGACGAATTGCAGTTTGGCTACGAGGTTAGTAACGTACTGCTTTTTTTTTTTTTTTACATTCCCATCATCCTTTTCCCGACGGCAGACTTTGCAGGAATTCTCTTCAAGTTGATCCCAGACTTTAAAGTCTCTCCGAAATATTACAGTCTCGTTCTCCTCTATTTGGAGATTTGACGGGCTGCTAACCGTGTTTGATGTGGAGAGGAAGATGACAGGTCTGCAGCTGATGCTTTCCATGTCCACATACCTGCCCAGCTCCATTGCCTGCTGCACGTTCACCTGAATGCATTTAGATCCTATTTGATGAAATTGTGCTCAGTTTAAGGGTAATTACATAAAATTGCAGGCAAAATTGGTGACAACTCACCCTGCTTTTGGTAACAGGATCAGATTTTCTGCTGCTGTTGAGATATTTAGTCAGTCATAAAAGCCTTTTTCTTTTTTTTTTTCCTGTTTTTTTTTTAGCATATGTTCTTCTAAGCTTTCCATCTCTGACTGCAGTTGCGATTTTTGGCTCGGAGATGAAAAAGCCGACATTGACATATGGAAGATTGAAGCTAAACTGTTCATCCTGAGCTTTTAAACTCTTTTAGAGTCTGGATCATTCATGTGTTAACTGAAGTGCTTCACTTGAGCCGAAACTGTCAGACAATCTGTCTCCGGTCCTGCTGTTTCCACCAGGTGTGGAGGGAGTTCCCCGACAGGCTGGTGGGCTACCCGGGCCGGCTGCACCTCTGGGACCACGAAATGGGGAAGTGGAAGTACGAGTCGGAGTGGACCAACGAGGTTTCCATGGTTCTGACCGGCGCTGCCTTTTACCACAAGGTAGCTGGTTAAAACGATCGGCTGCTTAAGGCTTTAAGTGAAAACACATAGGCTTTCGCTCGGGTGCTTTCCACGAGAGTCGCGTGGCTTTACGTTTTGAATTATGAGCTGTGATTTCTGCGATGTGGAAAACAGACAAAATTGTTAACTTGTTCAGATAACATGGATTTCTTTATAAAGTGCAGAGTGTTGCAGGATTTGGAAACATTTTACATAATCTTACAGGAAGGTTTGAGGAAAAAAGTAAAAATAATTCGCTGTTAAATTTTTTCACACTCCAGGACATTTGATAGTTGCTGCATTTTGGCTGCTGCAGCTCTCTGTGATGTTAGTTCTCTTGCACACAGACAGTCGTAACAGGTTAGCCAAGAGGTAAGCCTTATCCATCACAGACTCTTGAAGTTTAACATGAAGCTCTAAAATTTACAGCAGAACAATATCTAAAGCAACTCTTCTGACTCTGGAGAGCAATTTTTCTGTATATTTTGTAAAGCAGGAGAAGGCGAGAAATGGAGGAAGGCATGTTACGTTTTTTTTTTTTTTTAGAATGAAGGAACCTGATGATTATCTGCTAGTTTGGCAAAGTCCTTCACATGGAAATGTCTCCAGGAAAAATACATAAACGTATGCAAGAATTGTTTGCTTAATGTGCAGAGTTATTGTTCTCAGCAGACACACACACACATACACACACACCCCCAGTGAAGGTGAAGAGGTGTTATAAGATGATTGGAGCCTCTGTCAGACACACCAAATTCATGCTGAACCAGTCAAACACAACACAAACCGCTAATGTAGATTAAGTAATATGTGTGAATTATGATATTTGTTTAGGGTTTATGTTAGGACGCTTTTAGTCAGCAATAACAAGAGGAGTTTCTTTACAATGTGAACCACTTTGGAGACATACATTTCACAAAAGTACATTGCTTATCTACTTTCCAATTGAAAGCTGGTTTTGCTTTTACTATTCTTTTTAAAACCAGTGAAAATGTTGATTTTTTTTTTTCTGTCAGAAATTGCCATTTTCATTGTAAATTGTTGAAATTTTATTCCTCCGCCAATGGATTAGACGCTTCAGATAAAAAAATAAGTGTCTATTTATTAAAACTGAAAGGGCATCAATCCAAAGAAATCATCTTTAATGCATATTCTGTCTCTTACTCTCTCTCAAACTTTCTTCAGTAACCACAGTTGCACATTTTTTTTTGTGTGTGTGTGTGTTTCAGTACTTCAATTATTTGTACACATACAAGATGCCCGGAGACATTAAGAACTGGGTGGACGCTCACATGAACTGTGAAGATATTGCAATGAACTTCCTCGTGGCAAACATCACAGGCAAAGCCCCGATAAAGGTGCGTTCTTCGCCGTCGCTGTTCTGGCTGCTCTAAGTCCACAGAGGGAGGTTTTAGCCTGAAATAGCAGAGAGGCATTTCTGGGTCTGATCAGCTCTCACCCTTCAACATCACTCCCCCCTCCCTCTTTTCCTCCTTACTCAGACTCCCCCCAGGTGCAGGGGCCCTGAGCTTAAGCCCGACCTTAACCTCCCTTATCTGCGTGTCACTCACTGGCACTCCCCCTTTGAGCATGTTTAGTTAAGCTCACCAGGGCTTACGCATACCCTTCTGTCAAATCCTTGGATCCACACTTCCCTCCACCTGCGCACGCGGTCCCTCCTCCCGCCGCATCTCCTAACAGGTTTCCCCAGAAGACACTTCGTCATCCCAACCGCCCCTCGCGCCGTCGTTCCTCCCCGCATCGCTCACTTTCCTCTGCACACTCATACATTCACAAGTTCAGCGTGTTCTGTTTGGTCTGAGCCAGTCCAATAAAATGAGAACTAGCTTCTGTCAGTGCGTCGGACGACCAACAAATCACCAAAGTGTCCAAATATCACTGCTTTGACTTTGCTGTGTTTCTGTGCAGGTGACCCCAAGGAAAAAGTTCAAGTGTCCTGAATGTACTGCCATTGACGGCCTGTCTCTGGATCAGACACACATGGTGGAAAGGTACGGTCGTTTTTAGAAGTGTGTGGTAGCGGTTTCGATCTTAATCGTTTCTGTCTTCCATGAGCAGGCCGTGGATGGAAGCCTCCCTGGTGGTCGTTTTCGTTCGATTAAACACTTTCATTTAACTCGATTGGAAAACTGCTTCGTCCATACTTTTTAATCATCGCTTAAAAGAAAACGCATGTCTCCGTCTGTAGGTCCGAGTGCATCAACAAGTTTGCTTCGGTTTTTGGGACGATGCCTCTGAAGGTGGTGGAGCACCGTGCAGACCCAGTGCTCTACAAAGACGACTTCCCAGAGAAACTCAAGAGCTTTCCGAACATCGGCAGCCTGTGACCCAGCTGCAGCAAACGTACGGACATTTCAGAGTCTCAGCACGGCGAGAGAGTCATCGTCGGCTACGCATTTCAAGTCAAGACGCCAGTTCGAACCACAAAATCCACTTTCCCCGTCTCATTTTGAGTGACTTTCGGTTACTTGTTGGAACATTCATTTGCAGTGCAGAACAATCCCGAATGCTCACGTGCGTAAACACATTGTTAGCTTGGAAGTATTAGATGAGAGCACGACGTCAAACGTTTTAGCAACACTGACGTTACACGAAGCACCGCTGAGGGTTCGGTGATTGGTCTCACCGTTACTGTTTTGGAGCCTCCAGCTGCTCTGGATTCAGCGTGCGTGTTGTATCTGCTTATATTTCGCAGCGGTGCTGTATGATATAACTTATAATGCTTTAACAGACATTTCCTCGTATTTTTTCCTATTTGATTTCCCAAAATCAGACGCACGCTTTACTTTCAGCTGTAAAGCAAGAAAAGAAAAAGAAGAAAACATATAAGTGATAAATGAAGCAGACATATCGATGTAGGCTTTATTCACAGTGTGATGGATTGTGATGACACACAGATGTTGAACAGTAAAGGTTTCATAATGTGTTCTGTATTACACAATCATGTCAGACCATTAGACAAAGCTGGTGTCATAAATCTAATATTTAGAGTGATCACTGCTGGTTTTGGGGGAAAATATCTGAGCTACTGAGTTTTTTTTTTTTTTGTAAATGTACTTTTATACTGTCAGAGCAAACATTTCATTCTATGTATATATCTGTCTGAATATAGATATCTATAAGAAGATTTTGCGTGAATTATGCACCAAATCCTTTCAGTTATGTCTGATCACTTCATCTGCATATCACTAATCACCTGCCTTACATTCGACCAATTATTAGTAATAATTAAGGAACAGTTCTGAGATTATTTCCATGAAGTTATTATTTTTTTTTCTCCATTGTTCTTACGTTGATGTTTTGTTGTTAGTCATTTCATGTCGGTATGTAGACCGTAACGCTGAGTATGTTGCAGTCTTTAAAATGTACCGTCGCCATCTGGTGTTTTTATTTTCCTGTTGTTTTCACTATGCCATCGAATTTCATCTGACTTTATGTATGACTTTATAATACACTACAAGTAAAGACCAAGTTATGACTGGTGTGTTTTAATGCTGATTTTCCACTTCTTTGAGTCTGTTAGAAGATAAAGGTTTCTTTGTTTGTTTGTTTGTTTCACGACTACTTTAAGTTTTCCACCGTGACGATCCAGAGTGCGACTCTTCGTGACCGGCGCGCCGTTCCCCGCGGTCCGTCACCTGCTTGCAATGTACGCTTCCTAATCCGCCCTGTTCAATGTCAGCAGTTCAGACGGGTGCAGTTCGTATTTTTATCAGCTTCAATTAGCGCGAGTATCCGAGCTGGTTGGGAGATCTCATTTCAGTGCTTGCGTCTCTTCAAACGCGACTGAAATGCAGAAGGATTTCAGGATGTGGCCGAATGGATGGCAACGGTTTTGGCAAACTGGAGTACATTCGTGGGTTCTTAGCAGATGTAGACAAGTTATTCCTAAGCTTCATTATTATTGAAAGCCTTTTCTGAAAGCTGAACGTGACACATGATCTTCGCATACCAATGGGAGAAATGCTGGGGTTTTATTCTGCTTTGTACATAAGTCCGGTAATTTGTCTTGTATTTGGTTCACTGAGCAACTCTGGAAAAACCACGGCGCTGTGGTTGTCCAACTAGTTTTATGTTTTTTGGCAAACCTCTTAGGAATTATTTTTGCAAAGTGTTCATTTTATTACCTAAACTAAGAATATTAACCTAAACTTTAAAAAGTTTCTTTTTTTCAGGTGTACGCCGTGCACTTAAGACTTTGAAATGTGATAAATTAATAAAATTCTACATGAACTGAATGCTGAACTCGTATAAAGCTATATATTTAACCTTTTCATAATATAAAGTGTAATGGCAAAGTAAATTCACCTCACATTTGCCAAACTTTTTAGCCTGTTTTACGTAAATGTTCGTTCCTGGGTCGATACATCCTCCTTCACATGTTGAGCCATATATTATAACAATGAGCATTTCTGTAAAAACAACCAAAATATTCTTTAGTTATGAATTCCACCGACCTACCTGCATGTCATTCTTTGGACTTCAAGTCTAAAATATAAAGACTAACTAAAACTAAAACAAAACAACGTGGAATTATGTTGTGCTTAGAAAACAAACATAAGAAGCATTTTTTTCTTTTCTTTTTTCTAGTGCAGAAATGGTTAATGCTGTTAAAATACTTTCAAGAATATAATGTAGAATCCGTAATGTTGGCAGGGCTTTTTATTAGCCAGGGGTACATAACATCTACTTAAATTGACAACGAGATAATTTGTAATCGTTGCATAAAACAGTTTGTTCATATTTTT
>NW_015113584.1:181853-214851 GCF_001443285.1 Poecilia latipinna
TTTTTTTTTTTTTTTTTTTTTTTACCTGTAATACACCTGTGTGGCTGACCATAAGGGCTAGAAGAATGTGTTGTGACCCTCCAGCAGCTGCCCAGTACATGGCAGGGAAACGGGGTGAAACACTACTGAGCTATATGTAGGACCACAAAATTCCTCAATATTTAATATTTAGAAATTTTTCATGGGATTAAATGAATATAAACCAGTTGGCTCAAAGCTGGATTTTGAAATTTACTTGGGGGAAATTCATATGGTCTTGACTAAAACAACTAGATTCCATGAAAGTACTCTTGAGTTTATAATATTCCTCAATAGCATGCACACATTGCTGCTTTTTGCAGGGGATGTTGACTCACACACCCCCATATCAATTTGCACTACAAATAACATCTTTATGTGCACCAGAGATTTCTCTATCTTTTTGAACAAAACAGCTTTTTGAACCCAGAGCTCAGGATATTTAAGTCACCCAACGATGTAAAAGAAACCAAGTTTTGGTGTTCGTAGTAGATTAATATATTTGATATATGGCATTAATGTTTAACGTGGAAATAGCACATGGAGGTCTAAACAAATATTTATGTTTGGATATGAATCAGTTTGTATAAATTAGCCACAATTTCCAGTTTTCTGGTGTAAATTCCTATAATTCCCAAGTAAAGTGTCTGGGTATTTCTTACCTTACATTTTCTAAGCCTGTTCAAGTTCACCATCGACCCACACAGATGTGAGAAAATGACTTGGTAAGAAACTCTCACCAAGGTGCAATAACTTATAGTACTTTAATCACTCAAACAACACATGCGAGAGCAGATTTCTTAACTAAAAGGTAGCTTAAAGCCACAAACATGGAAAAAAAAAAACTTTTACAGAACATAAGCAGACAAATTCTGTTCATTCATCTTTGAAAATACATGTATACACCTCCAGGTATTTTTTTTAAAGTGTATATTCAAAGAGTACTTAAAAGCATGTTTAAATACTTGATAAACTGATTCAAAAATATTGACTAAACATCAATTTAATTACAATTCCAAGAGCTATGACACATCAATCTTCTCTGCATGTACAACAATGCATCAACACATATATTCATCATATAGTTACTCCTATGCTGATTACTTGACTTCAGTAGTATCAGAAACTGAGAAAACTGGGAAGTGGAGTCATTCATGGCAGAATTAATGCAGCAGACAGGAAGACGCTTCCTGGCATTAATAGACCTATAAAAGATACAAACAAACAGAAAAAAAAAGACAAGCAAAACCTAAATTCTTTTTTTTTTTTTTTTTTTTAAAAAGCTACAACACTGATTATGTGTTCTGTAAACCTGAGCAACTCAGCGCTGTAGCGTTTGCATGCTCTGTGCAGATGGACAGTCTTCGTCAAACCAGATGCTCCTGTCCATCCTGACACACAATATGGTGGTCCTCAGCCTCCACATGGCTCTGTGTTAATTAAAGAGCCTCACTGATCTGCGCGGCCTTCGGACCCTGCAGCTGATTACTGGCTGCAGCTTTTGGGGCTGTTTTGGACGTGATGGAGGCAAGCCCAGGAAGAGGCGCGGTGCATCATGTGTGATAGGGGCGAATCGTTTGAAAGCAGAGCTGTGACAGCTGAAGCTGGAAGCATGTGTGAGGCATGTTTGTTTTGCATTTACCCCTCGACCGCAGCTGTGTGTGCACTGTCCTTTTCCCAGAACACCGGAACGCACAGACGCCCTCACAGCTCGCCCTTCGTTCAACCCCTCAGCTAAAACGGAGGGGAGGGGGCAACCTCATAAAGAATACACATGCACACACGTACCCTACCATTTTCGCCACAGAGTTTAAGATAATGCAGATAATTTTAGAGTGATCTCTGCTGACAGATGATGGCCTGTAAGCTGCTGCTCCAGCCAAACAAAAGGGAAAGTTAATGCGGTTCAGTTTGGGGAAATCCTCTGCCTTTCGACTTGGTGCAGCATTTCAGATTGACTTTTTGAGAAACTGAACATCTTTGTTATGCTTTAAGCCGAAGATTAGCTTTCTGGTCACAGGAAATATGTCCACCCCTATGCTATCGAACTATGGAAAACTTCATTTGTTATTTCTGTCACAACAGGAAGCTATTGCCAGGGGGGAAGCTATTCCTTATTGTTAAAATATATGAATGATATCCCCAGTGAGATCTGAAACATTTGGTTAAATCCATCTGACTTTTATCTGTCTATTCTCCTTCCTGTATCTAGCAAGTAATACCTGTCGTTTTACTGTACACTCAGTTTTAAATAATTGATAAGCAGTCTGAAGGTAAACACACCTTCAATCAACAAAAAAAACCAAACAAAAAATAAAACCTATAATAGCTGGTGAATTTAACTAAAGTTATTTTTAACAATGACAAAAAATAAATAAATTACTTATTTGTCCTAGGCTCTATTATTGATGCCTTACTGTCCTTTTGGCTGTTTTAAATTTATTTTAACATAAAAATAACAATTCTTCCTTTGACGAAAAATGTGTTATGCTAAATTTTAAAATTTGGTATAGCACAAAATTTTATTAATTTCTTTATGTGGAAATTGACCGATTTCTGCTTCTTTGTCATAATGAAGAGAACATCAGACTTTTAGTCAATAACAGGCCAAGAGACAACTGGCCAAGATTTTCTTAACCCTGCTTTAAGCAGTCACCGGTATAATTAGTCTTCACTAAAGATTAGCATAGATTTGGCAGTACAAAAACATAATGACTTAATAGAAAACTTTATTAAAACCTGCTCCATGTGTAGTATCTTTAGATGCTGTTCCACAATGATCTCCTTTTATTTGAATCTGTTTGAATCTGAACACTTTTGGTTCTGTGCTTCTCTTCAGTGGCAACATTTCGAACCAGGACTGTTTATCGGGCCAGTTGTTTCTGGACTGTGCTGAGCTCTTTTACCTTTCCTTCTTTATTGAAAGACATTGAACCTAACAATTACACCCATACTAAAACTCTGCCAGAATGTTGTTCTTATATGAACTTGAAAGATTTAGACTTTTTGACAGGCTTCTTTCATGCTTCACCTGAAATGTAGATTATAATTAATAATTGTGTTATTGTCACATGGTCATCCCCCCTATAAAGACGTTTTTCAATTAACAGTGACTTTGATGCTGTAAGTACTTTGAATAGAGCAACTAGAAAAGAAAAAAAAAGATAAAAAAAAATACCACCTGTTCAACTTTGACTGTGGTTCCTTAATAACTTAACTGCTTTGACAGCTAGACACATTCTTCTTGTTGAAAATCCTTAAAAGTTAAACAATGACAAGTCCTTGAAAAGCCTCAAAGCGTCAACGCACACTTTGCAATCTGTGCTGGTCTTCTCTCCTCTTTCAAACGCGGGGATTGCTTGTTTCTGTGTTATTCCCGAAAGTCTGAGGGCGCTTCCTTCTCTGAAGAAAGGCAAGGGGCTCGGTTGAGTCCACTTGCTAGGGAAAATGTCCTTTTTGGAAAGAGAGGCGCGTCTGTTTCAAGGCTCTCGGGTCCAGAGAGCAGCAGGCCTGCTGTGTGGCCTCCCCTCTCACTTCCTCGTCCATCGCCTCCTCTCTGTGGGCATCAGCAGGCCCACTCAGTGCAGCAGGTGGATCTCCCATCTCGATCAGCCTAATCATATTTCACCCACTCGACATTTAGATGTGAGGAAACAGAACCGCCTACGGGTTTATGCCTTCCTAAACTCGCACTATTAATTTCTTTGCCGGAAAGATATGATGAATGTGAGGAGCTTCTCGACGTGATGGATGTGCAGGATGATTTTCCAAAACGCTTGTTTTTCTTTATAGCCCCTGTATTAGCAAATTTAAAAAAAATTTGCTAATGCTAAAAATATTGTTGATGGGGGGGAAAAAAAAATCATTGTGGCTTAAAAAATTGAACAATGACTTTCAGTTTTTTGTTTAGTTTTTTTTTTTTTGTTGTTGAAGTATCTGCAAAAAGTACAAAGAATTCAGAAGAAAAATAATCCTACAAAAAAAAATTGAATAAAGTAAAAATGAAAACAGCACCAAACTCCAAACGGCATACACTTATAGCAATGCACAGACAATAAACGTGGGCAAATAAGTGCATGAGAGTGTTTGAAATCCTCCTCTTTGTCTGTCTGGACCACAGCATTTCTTTCTATCAGGCTTTTCACACCGACTTTCCTCCAGCAGAGGCACTGAAACCTGGCAAATCTCTGCCAGCCATCTCCGATGCTCATAATCATTTTTGTTGCAGCATTTCTAAAGGCAGTCACTTCTTCCTGCAGAGTTTTGAATTGAGTGCCCCTCGTTCGCGTAAGATCCCCCATCCAGCGTGTGTCGGCGCATCATGTTGCCCAAGAAATGGCAGCACTGTGCTCTTTGGCTTTCATACGCAAAGCAGCGATACTGGAGGATTTGCGGTCGGGATCCATGTTGAGATCGTACGTGTTGATGCCTGCGGCCATGCCAGGAGAGCCGCCAAACAGGCTGCCCATGTGAGGCTGTCCGATGTGTCCCCCGGGGCTGGATACGCCCAGGAAGTCGGAGACCCCACTGGCAGAGTGGGGGTGCGGGGTCATGCAGGTGGTCACGGTGTCGCAGGGAACAACGCAGCCAGGGACAGGAGATGCTGCACTGCTGCCGCCGATCCAGGAGGGGTTCTGGATCTGAAAAGATTGTCAGGAAGGTAGAGGTGTCATAAGAACCATTTTTAAGGTATTTGATTTGTCATGTTCAGACAAAATGATTTACACCTCTCTGCTGGTTGTTTATACAGTAATCTTAGGGACAACAAAGTTTATCTCAATGTTAACCTTGCTTTAGCCAATCATTTTGTTTCATTGAGTGAAATAACAAAGGGCTGTAGGACAGTATGCAACAGGACATGAGAAAATTTAGAAGTACAAACAAACATGAGTTTTGGAGAGATTGATAAGGTGTGCGCCAGAGTCAAGGTTTCAAGAGCGACTGCAAACAGATGCACAGTGTCAAGGAAATGAACTGTAACCGTTGCAGTTCCTTGAATTAGGCCACTTTCAAACCAACATCGGAAACCTAGACAAGTTGCCAGTCCGTCAAAGGACAACACAGGAGAAAAGTAACCAATCATGTACAAACTCCTGGGGTCAATTTAGAGAGACCAGTTCATCTAGCATGCACTCAACACAAATAGAGTTATGAAATATATTATTCGTTTTTTTTCCTGATTCTATAGAACATGGCATTTTTGATATTTATGATGATACTCTACTATACTGGGACGTACCAGTAATATTTTAAGAGACCCCTTGCTAACCTAAAGTCTGAAAAGTTTTATTGGTTATTCACATGAGTTCAATCAAAGGTGAGTATGTTGCCACAGGAAAGCATAGCAGCAAACTGCAGCCAGCTAATATCAATAAAGCTGATGTCTGGCCCACTGCGTTTGGTATAACTCCATTTTAAAAGGATATTTTTATGTTTTCAAATAAACTTGGAATTCACTTCAACATCAGTATTTCAAAATCCCGTGTCCTTCTAATCAAAGTTGGACCATTCTTCACTGAACATAAATCCACTGATGAGTTTGCTAAACTCGTTTTCTAGCTGTAAAAAAAGGAAGACCAAGTTTGGCTACATAAATCGATACAAAAGTGAAAACGACAGGACTGACCAAACCTGAACTCAATTATCCCACTCTTGTTAAAACAAAACTCTCCAGTGCAGACTCTTGTTAGCACTCAATAAACCCCCATTAGGAAAAAATCCCAACCTTTTTTTTTTTTTTTTTTTTTTCCAAATCTGTTTGGACTGTTGTGTTTTGAACACGGTGTAACGTGTTGCTCCCGTACCTGTGCGTAGTTCTCAGGACGCGTCAGGAGCGGCAGCTCGTAAGCAGTTGAGAAATGTGTTCGGACCTGCTGCATCTGACCAAATCGTTCCCTCTTCCTCCACTTTGCTCTTCGGTTCTGGAACCACACCTTGCAAATAAGAAAAAAACAAAAGTTTATACATCTTTTAAGAGAGCAAGAAGTTTGAGGTGACGTTAAAATGAGACTGGAATATCAGAAATGTAGTGTTACCAAACCCAAGCACACTTTTGCTTCAGCTCAAAAGGAAGTACTTTCATCTAGATGTTTTAATTGGGAATCTGATTCTCATAAAAAAAAAAGACAAAAGCCCGCAACCTTAGTGTGAACTCACAAGTCACAAAATTGCAACCCAGACGCAATTAAAGCTGTGCGAGTGTGACTGAGGCGGAGGAGGAGGTGGATGATTTGGAAACAAATTACTACAGACATTCACATGTAGTTTGTGGCTCTAGAATCATCTCACCAATGCTTATTTGTTGTCTGACCACAGTTTGTGCGTTTTCTCTTCCATAATTGTCTTTGACATCTAAATCTCATTGTGTTTACTGCAAAAATTAGTGTGTTTGGCTTTCCAGTAGAGAATCTGATAGTAATCAAAATGTGTTTTTTTATTTTCTTCCTCTTGTTGCTGTAATCATCATCTACCTTTTCTTTTGTAAACAAATCTAGACATCTAAATTTAAACTTTTGGTTTTATTGTCTCCTGAAAATGTTGTCTCTCCCATTGATCTTACCTTTTTGGACACAACTCAAACCAGACTATTTTTTTTCTGCTGCTCTCTTGATATCATGCAAAACGGGGGGATTGAAAAGTGAGATGGGATGATAATTGGTGTTTGTTTGGATCTTCCCCTTTTAATTTCCTGAAGCCTAAAACCTCTGGCTTTGAGACGCAGTCTTCTTCTAAATTACGAAGGCTCGCCGATTTGAGGCCATAATCCCTCTTTCCTTGATGTCTGATATGTCTTCTTTTGAGCCTAATCATCACCACCCAGTCGGAGATGGCTGTCCCTCAAGGTTTCTTTATGGATTTATTGTAACGATCGAGCACGCCACGTTCTCCCTCAAATCCCGAATCCACGAACATCTCAGTTTTTGCCCTGCTTCAAGTCTGTTGGCTATTATGCAGCTCTAACATATTTCTATGTTGCACACACTGCCCTGTGACAGTAATTGGTAAAGACCTTGACAGCTTAAGTAGCTGGTAGACTCTCAATGAGCCTTTATTTATGTTACTGCCCCAGAGAGAAAGAGCAGAGAAATACCAAACTGGCCCCAGCAGGAGGGCTGTTCGGGGGCTGAAAACACTTTGAAGTGAGAGCGCGGCTCAGAGGATTGATAACCCGCCTCTGCTGTCACTCATTTCACCTCCCAAACCAAGTAGGAGAAGAAAAAATAAAATAAAAAAGGGGGGTCTGCTGAGCCCTGGCTTCAGTTTTCCAGCTCCCATAAAACTCTAATAACATAACAGGAGGATGTCTGACCAGTGTTTATGTTCATCATCAGCTATTTTTGTTCTCATTTTCTACAAAAAAAAAAAAAAAAGATAAATAAAAAATCTCTAAATGGAGAACTTGATATTCCCTATGAGGTCATCAGAGGGCACCTGCAGACTGAGGTTAAAGAGATACACCATGAATGTTTACTGTTTTCATTTAAAACTCATTAAAAATACGGTTTATCCGGTAAGACTTGCAGCAGGCTTTCCTGTGCTGTTTGTTGTCAAACTTTTATCGATATGTTAAAATCTGCAACATGTGCTTACGTATTGCCTTTTCTTTGTTCTGGCATCTACAAAATGGGGATAATGGCGTCATGCCTAATTGTGCTAAACATCACACATTAGTCTGGTTCAGTGTCAGACAGAGACAAAAAGCTTAATAGTGCCAGTTCAAACTGTCTGTGCTAAAATGACTTGAATTTAAAATGAGGATGAATTAAAAACACTACTTTTCTTGGTTTCACATTCTATCTTAGGTTAAGCAGATAACTTCACATCATATCATTCACATCATTCATCGGCTCTTTAAGGTGTGCTCCGAGCGTCTTGCCTCCTCTGCCTCCCTGTAGGTGGGATCTGCGTCTCGTCTTTCATCTATAAGCTCACATGGACACCTGTGTTTCCCCGGTGAACTCTACGTCCGATGCCGTCTCGGCTCTCTGGACTATCAGAGCTGCAAATCTGAGAGATGTGATGCTACTGAAACCCCTGACCTGTGACCCCTGACCTTTGCATGTAGTGTATGTGACTCAGATCTGAATTCACCTTCTTCCTTTGAAACCCTGAGACTGAAAAAGCAAACAACGGCAGGCCCTGGCGTTGTTTAACAAAAAGTCCCCCGTTATTTGATGTGCGTGTATGTGAAACGTGAGCCGGTGAGGTCAGTTTGCTCTCCTTTCTTTTGTGAGAAAAAAGCTATATGTTTTGAAGAATGCATTTTTTTATCAGTAGTTTAGGATGCTCTAACATTTCTTTGCTCCAGATGCTGACCTGATGAGTTTTTTTTTTTTCCCCCTCTCTTGCATGCAAATTGAGAGGAGCACAAAACCCTATCCTATCCTGTGCCTTTTATCTTTTTAACCTGAGTGTTTAAGAGGGCTGCTGGGAGAGCCGACGACTGTAAAGCTGCATCCATCTACAGCGGGCAGGTCAGCGATGGCACGAACTGCAGAGCGGCATGCCTTTCAGACTCTGGGTTGAGTTACGGCCCTGGAGGCTGCACAGATTTCCTGTATTTTCCGCTCACCGTTTCAGCTCATCATGTGGGTGATTGTTTTTGATCAGGCTCTTATCTCATCTGAATTGACGGGCGCGGAAAGAGCGGAGCCAGAACTTAAAATATTAGGCTTGCTTTGGGCCGGAACTTGAAGTACGCGTATAACAGTCGCTGACCAAACCAACGGAAACCCATGGGAAAGGTTTCACACCTCCTGGAGACCACAGCAGGGACACATTCTTGTCTGAACGGGTCTTTAATGAAAGAAAAACAAGGAAAATCCAAGGGCTTTGGTCCTCATCCACAGGCACCACACAAAGGCACGGTGCAAGAATATGGCGGAGGTCTCTTTCGCTTTCTCTGATGTGGGAATGCATTACAGCAGTTGCGACCAGTTTCTAAGCTAATTGAGCCTAAAAGGTCAGAGGGGCGCTGTGAGCCTCGGCTCATAGAGAAACTGACAGGAGAGATCTCGCAATTTCAGGAAACTAAACGTTGAAAGTGCAAAGGGATAAAGCCATCAAGACAATCCAACGGAAAAACATTGCAGAGCCATGTGTTGATGAAAGTCTGCTCTCTTTAAACTGCACATATGAGGCCCAGGCAGCTCAAACCTCAGCCCCCCTGATCCACCCTGGGCCCCCTGGCCTCTGCAAGCTCTCACTCCCCCACACTCTCTCTCTGTCTCTCTCTCTCTGTCTCTCTCTCCCCACTCCCACATTACTAGATAAATCTCTCATGTTGTTCTGTGAGTGACTTTATCTCTGCAGATGCTGAAGGGCCCAGGAGGTTTTGTTGTTTAAAGCCTTTTCTCTTGAGAGCTTTTTTTGTGTTTATTTATTTTTTATTTTTTGTTTAAGCATTGTTTCCAGAATAAATGTACCCAACGTCCATTTAGTGTTGTGTTGGCTCTCCGCTCTTACCTGCACTCGGGCTTCAGTCAGGTCAGTCCTCAAAGCGAGCTGCTCCCGGGCGTAAACGTCAGGATAGTGCGTCTTTTGGAAAACCTTCTCCAGTTCCTCCAGCTGGTAGCTGGTGAAGGTGGTGCGGTTGCGTCTCTTCTTGCCCTTGTTGCTTTCGCCACCGTCGACTTTTTCCAGCGGACTCGCCAAGTCATTGCTCGGCGACCTTTCTGAGGCTGCCTTGACACCCTGGTCCTTCACAGCCAAGTATCTGGAGTCCATTCCAGGTGGATCAGAGTCTGGGGCCAAATCAGAGTCTGTCAGGCCTGAACTGTCCTTACCTGCAGAGACAGGAAGTGTGTGAAACTCTCACACGCATTATTTTCAAGCCTTAATGATTGGAATGAAACAACCCTTTGTATATTTGTTGCTATTAAACTGAAGACAAATGAGAAAAATAGGGGAATAATTATAAGTGTAATGTATTGTAGTGGGGAAAATGCAGTGTAATTTTCAGAAGACAGAAAGACGCAGGAGGATATGTGTGTTTGATACATTTGGACCTGAAAGGTATTTTCATTTTTCAGGCGACCTTATTGGCCTGAGTGCTCAGAATAAGTGAGTCCTTGTTGATTTCCAGCCAGATGGACTTTTACTGTATTCCCTCTGTTTCCCATTTATTTCCTCTCCTGCTTCTTTCAGTAAAACCTATATATACACACACATATATATATATATATATATATATACATATAATGAGTGCCATCTTCAAACTATCTAAACATTCTTTTTGCAATCATTTTTCAATACTTTTCTTGCCTTGGCTCACGTGCAAAAATCTGCTGCATATTTTGGTCGTAAATCCAACAAAATCTTCCAATGAAAATCTCTGTGTGATATTTTTTTTGATCTGGGGCCCGTCATAAAGGATTTTCCTCCTGGGAATAGACATGGATCATCTCATTAGCTCTTTCTAATATCAAACAAAAGAAAACGAGGGGCCTTCTTTGACTAAACTTCCAGTAACTGGCCTCTGACAGAGCATTCAGAAATAATGATTTCTTTGTAGGATCGATATTTTAATTTATGAGGTCTGACGGGGAGGCAAAAAGAGATTTCTCACTCTGTGCGATGAAATTTTGTTGTGAAATGTGTTGGCGCAGTGTTTAGCGTGCGGTTGTAAAAGTGGCTGCTTAACCCAGTAGACAACAGTTTTTTGTTTTTTTTTTCCCCTATGATGTGTGACTGAACGTTGCAGATTTCACTCCATGACTAAGACTTCTTAACCACCAGCATTGTCCTCTACACTCATAAACACCTCTCCTTTTACTCTCTCCACTCAGTTGCCGTTTGTCGGTGAAAATGTCTCGGAGTGGCTAAAAAGTCCGTTTTTGCACCAGTATTATCACAAATAAATTAGGCCGTTTCTACAGATCCAAAAAACACAAAAACAACAACAAAAAAATTATTCTCCCTGTTGATTGCACTCACATTTGATTTATTCATGGCTGCAGTTTAGCTGCAAAATCTCAAGCAGCTCTCTGATCATAAATTTTCCAGAGTTTTGCCTCTGCCAGTATTCTGTTGTGAACTAGCAGCTCCTTTGGAAACGTTGTCTGATCCAGCTCAAAGAAAAAAAAAAAAGGACTGCTAATGCATCGCCTCAGTAAAACACATTCCCATGTAGGACATGGGAACAGGCTGCTCAGCGAAAGCTGTCTCACTCAGTTTCAGTAACACAACCTTTTATCAAATTATTTTTAGGACTGCTGACATCGAAAGCTTGTCTGCTCATCCAGCAATTTATCAAGGTAAAAGTGGGAGATGTTTAGAAGTTTCTAAAGCACTTAAAATGTGCCAAACTTTATTATTTGAATTTTAATCTTCTTTAACTGACCTTATTGCTTAATTATTAAGCTGAAATTTAAATTTAAATCTTCCAGATGGTATGGATAATGTATGTATTGAACTTAGCATACATGTTACGCCACAGTATTTTCTTTGAAGATGTGGAGTAGGCATTGTGAGTACTTCTAAGTTCAAATCATATATTAGAACAGTGTTTTTCAACCACTGTTCCGCGGCACACTAGTGTGCCGTGAGTGATCGTCAGGTGTGGCGTGGAAATTATTTAATTTCACCCATGGTACCGTATTTTCCGGACTATAAGCTGCTACTTTTTTCCTAAATTTTGAACCATGTGGATTGTAGCCCGGTGCGGCTTTTCTGTGTATTTTTCTTCAACCACCAGGGGGCTCTCTAGCAGGGAGTGAATCATTAGTAGTCAAAATTGTAAATCGAAGAAGAACGCGTTAATTTTCATTTAGAACAACCACATGCTAGCAGCAGACACGACGGAGAAATGTTTTCAAACTTGTATGATGCAGCTTTTAAGTTGAGGGCTGTCGAGCTGCCACTACAGGAGAGAAATAGAGCCGCTGTACTTAAGCTCGGCGTGAACGAAACCATGGTTAGTCATTGTCTCTCTTCAATTTCTGCCAGAAAATCAGCTAAAGTTTAATACAACTTCTTTAAATTTAAGACCACATTGTTGTGGCCCTGTTCAGGTGTATTTTTGAAGTGGACATGTTACTTGCAATTTGAAATAAGAAATGTAAAATGTGATAAAAATACATTTTTGTGTTTATTAGATTCCTATTCAAGACACTTTGATAAGAATGGCTATATATGTAATATAGGCGACTACAGAGTATCTTTCTTTACATTTTTGATTGGTGGTGTGCCTCGAGATTTTTTCAGTTAAAACAGTGTACCTTGGCTCAAAAAAGGTTGAAAAACACTGTATTAGAAGACACAGAGTTCCTCAAAGTGCCATTCTGGGTTCTATCTTTTATTTTCTTACCTGTTTTTCTATTACATCAGATGATTTAACAGTTCAGGGAAGCTTAAAGTCGTCTCTTCACTGATGATCTCCATTCTTACTGCTTATTTATCATCTCCTGAGGTACAGAAATAGCCCTCTCATTAACTCCCTGGCAAGTATTAGACATGGCTGAATCACTATACAGCTAAATTCGGACTGATAAGAAAAATAACTTAAGCTTTAATTATTGCACCAGACAGTTCCGTATCTACCAATAAACAGCAATTGCTCTTGCAGAAGTGCACTCTCAGTAATAGGTCTAATTTTTGATTAAGCTTTGTCCTTGTGCCGTAATCTAAAACAATTAATAAGAAACACTTGTACAATAAGTGCCAGCAAATGACATTTACTGCAAACTGGGACCATTCCTGTGGACGTTAGTGTCATGAAAGTCACCATGAACAGCAGAAAATTTGGGGATAACAGAGACACACAGTAAGGAAGAGAGACGCGGCACCCCAGGCATCATTCATTCAAGAACCAAGGCTGGGTCTGACACCAGGATCCAAAATCAACAAGATGTCTGATTTTGAGAAGACATAGAAACCGTTACTAATTCAGGAGGTGTTGAAGAAAACTGAACTGGAGTTGTTTCATGTTTCTTATATTGCTTTCGTGGAAATAAAAAAAGCGGAACAGGAAGAAAGCTGTCTTTTTTACTTTTTCTTTTCAACCTCATGGAAGCTTCAAATACATTTTTTAGTTAAAATAATATTTTTTGACATCATTATTTATTTGACCCCTTTTTTGCATTATATACTAACATGACTAATTCTATGAGTTTACACAACTTTCATTATTATGCAGAAACATTTGTGAATTGTGAATTCACTCTTGTGAATTTTTCCTAATATACACATATTAGAAAAAAAAAATGCAGGTTCTAATATCAAAACAAACTCTCCAATACTGGTTCAAACATTTGCTAACAAGAAGACTGCATGTTTTTGACTGACATCAACAAACCTTTGGTACAATTCTGACTCAACATCTGACATACATCATAGCATAATTTGTAGATTTTATTTGAAATGGTTGCTCTCCTGGTACAGATCAGGCTATTTGTCTACAGATATTACTTCTAGTAACATTGAGTAAAGCTGGGCCCGTACAAAGGCTTGACGTTAGTCTGCCTTTTCCATTCCAGAACCACTTCTGATATGTGTCTGGAATCATTGTTGCGGTTCAGGTGTGTCACTCCTAAATAACCAGTGTCCCTCCCCCTCAGCGACCACTTATAATTTATCTGGAGGCGCCCCGGCTCGCAGTGGTAGAGCTGTGCATGCGGTGATTTACTTTACTTTTGTTTTGTTTTACAAAAAGCTTTCTGAGAAACAAAACTCTACAACATAGCTGGAGATAGATTCCCAGTGTACCTGACCGCGTCTTCCTATTGTGCTTCAAAGGGGGGCAAATGTCAAACTGCTGTTGCGTCATGTTTTCTTTGCTGGGACTCGTGGTCCCCATAAAGCACAAGCGCTCAGGCTGTTTGAAATCATGAGGCCTCTCTCTGATCAAAGGATTTTGCCCAAACAGCATCCCTAAGGTTTTTTTGGCAAGACCGTGATATTGTAACAATCTCCTGCTTTTAATCCATTCAAATCGGTCACAGGTGAGACAAATATTAAAACCTCCTGCAAGGAAAGACGTATATATGAACAGCATCGAGACGCAAACTCCAACAAAGACATAATAAGGACTGTATTTGGCATTTCATCTCAACATATGTAAGACTTTTAAATGCAGCTCACACGTAACATTGAGGCAGAGACATTCAGGCGGAGACATCTGTAGAAGCACAATTAATTTCAGTTTTGTCTATCTCTGCTGAAAACGCTGACATAGTCTTCATGTAGAGAAATAACATTGTTTTTGCCATAGCTTTGCATGTCCACAGAGGAGATGCCGAACAATTAGGTGCTTAGAAAGTAGGGTATAAAAAGCAAAGAAAACTTCCATCTGACTTCACTGCAGTTGGCGTAAAAAAGTCTGCTTCCAAAAGCAACATTTACATGTTTACTGATCTAATAATGACCTTAACTCACAGTGTAATGCTGTGAGGTTTGTGTGCATGTCAATGAACAAGTCCTTACGGGCTAGAAGGTCAAAACCGCCCGGACAGATATTACTGCTGCAACATCAAAGAGTAATTTTAACTGGCTGTAAAGCGACAGGGCACCTTCCCTGGCTTTTTACTGACTGCCCTGACTGGGGTCAGCTCACAGTGTTAACAGGAAATACTATAAATTACACACCGCGTATGATAGGGAGAGTGATTAACCACATGCTTCCTAAACAGAAGATGAGCTATCCAATGTTGAAGGAGCAAAATGAGATAAAATGTGGAAAAGGAAATGCATAATATCCATTTTATGATGTTTTAGATACTCAAAGTCCCAGGATCTAATCTGAAAAAGCCACAATATTTTATCATCATTCATTTTTATTATTATTATTATTATTATTATTATTATTATTTGTTGTTGTTTTTGTTGTAGTCGTAGTATTATTCAATATTGATACCTGTTTTTACCACTAGAGGGGGACAAAAGCTGTTTTCAACCTCATCTTAACATCAATACACAGCGCCAGTAAAATTCTTATTATATTTAGAAAATAAGATAGCATAAAACACATAAAACACAAGAAGAACACCATATTTCAGCTAAGATATTAGCATATTAAAAAAAGTGCAGTGTTTATTGCCAATCCTCTTGCCTCTCTGTTTGGTGAGCACTCGATATGTGTAAACAATTTTGGCCTTTTCCAAATGACCTCAGGTATAATTAAAAAATAAAAAATAAAAAATTCACGAATCTAATTCTGTTCCTACAAGTTGCGTCTTTAAACGTTACAAAAATATATATAACCTTGATTTCAGAGATCATTTTAAAAATATAAATTCAAATGACATATGCCTTGCACCACGGCCGAAGATCTTTTATTTGACAATCTTCAAATATGGACAGATAACAACTATCGTTCAAAACAACATTTTCAGGGAATATCATTTTGCTTCCTTTAATAAAAACTATACCCATTTTGTGCTGAAATGCATTGCTCGCAACGGCCTAAATGGAAATGAAAATAAAGCTTCTTCATCAAAATACGAGAACAAAACTGAATTTAAGAGCTACAGAAAACCTTAAACCAATGCTTTTTGAACTGTCATGGATAATACAATATTATGTGAAACAAATATGCAGTCAATGAAAAAAATGTTGATTCATTTAAATCTGCCTGACCACACACTCTTTCTCTCTCTCATAGTTACCTTACCAGTATGATTTAAAATATTTGTTCCCATGCAGTTCCCAGCAGGAGAAAATTTTAAATATCTATATTTTGCAGATTGAAGCTTAACTGTGTTTGTGTTTAATTGTTTATGTTTATAAAATCAAAAAGCAGGTTTCTGAAAAAAAAATAGAGGAGATGATTCACCGCTTTTAACTAATGAGCGTAAGAAGGCATAATAATTAATTAATGTATTTATTTTATTTTTGCAACGTTCCAGGGGAACAAAATAATTAAACTTCGACTGATCATCTTCCGCCATCCATTCATTTCAAAGTCACAGTTTGAAACTGAAGTTCAATTTCTGTAAAAATCCACGAAAACAAACAGGAACTAATATTTATCCTCATAGCGCAATCTTGACGAAACCCGATCACTAACACCAATATGTCAAACATAAAGTGTCTAATTTCTCATGCTTTTCCTTAACACATAAAAAATAGGAAAAAGAAAAACTGCGAACATTACATTTTGTGAAGTGGTTTTATGTTCTTCGCTAACTGCTGCAGTTCAACAATGCCAAACATTCAAAACCTGTTATAAAGTTTTATATCATTTAGATTTGGTGAAACCACAATGCCACGCATAACAGCTACCCTCACGAACGTATGATTTTGACCTTGCTTCACTCTGAGCATTAAAACGTTTAATTCGCTCCGTCTGCCTTATCCAGCCCTGCTTCTGTATGAGACTTCAGTTTACATGACACAGAGTCGACGACACAAAAAGAACTCGTGGACTTCATGAGCATTTTTCTGTCCGGCTGCTCTCAGTCGGCCATGCAAACTGAGCCTAATGTAAATTATCCTGCCAAACTTTAGGCTAAATGGTAAAATGATCCTGAGTCCCTGTCACCTCCATTCATGTCAGGGACTTGCTGAAGCGTTCCTCGGCCGTCCGAGCCGCTGGGCTGGTTCCCATTACACCCTGCTCCAACCAATCTGTGCAGACGACTGTTATCAGAGGCTGAAGTGGTTGTGTTGGGGTCAGAAACTGGTACAAAGGGGAACTGAAAACCCCTGAAGAGTGACAAAATCTCAGGATGCTGAAATGATTTCCAAAATGTTCTTTAAACGCTCGGAAGAACCAAAACATCCAGTCTGCAGGGTTATATCGGCAAAATGATAGCTTTTATTGCTTTAAATTGTGTCGCAGGTCAAATATGACAAGGGATCACGAGCATTAAGGAGTTGTAATAGGACCTGCTATGCTGTTAAACTGGAGCCCAATGCCGAATGCTACAGCAAATTTTAACTTGACACCAAAGAGTTTCAACCTGAGTTTCAAATGATTCCTCTGCTGCAAGCTCAGAGGAGGACTCACCCTCTTCTCCAAACATATGAGGGGCAGAGGAGCCAAGCTAAAGGTCAACACCCGCGGACACGGAGAGAAGACATGGGGACATCAAAAGAGGAAGTCTCTAGGGACACTGAGGTTATTGACGTATTGATCAGTCTACAGTGCTCTAATCATAAATATAGATAGATAGATAGATAGATAGATAGATAGATAGATAGATTTCTGTAGTTTAGCATGTTTACATTATGTTTTCATTCAAAATTAGCTGCACACTTTCATCTCATTTCCTAAAGTCGAATGTAACTGTGCACAGTTCCTCAGTGCTTCCTTTATATTTTCCCTTCTGAGCAGCCAGACTTTCTTGTAATCTTTGGAAGTTGATCTTAAGTGTTTTTAGAAATGCTTGCTTGACAGGAGACACATCCTGGGAGAGATGTGTCTATAATTCTGCAGTCTACACAACATAGATTTTATACTGCTTTTATACTAATGACTAGTAGTTACATCATAGTAGTTACAATCAAACATTTTGACAGCTAGTTTTGACTATTAAGCACTTTTTGAGGAAAAGTTTCTGTCTAAAGCCCTGACCTTAATGCTCTTGACCATCTGCCGTTTTGTTTTGGTGTGCCTCTCCAAAATAATCATTTGCCACACTATCCTTAGTGAGTACTTCTAAGTTTTTTTTTTATATACTTCTTTTAAAACAGAAACTAATCCTATGAATGCTTGTTCTGCATATCGTTATGATGCTATTGATGCGATAAAAACCTACATTCGTCGAACGCAGTGCCTTTCACTCTGGATTTCCTTCTGCCCTTCTCGTAATTCAGTGTGCCAACGCACCGAGCTCTCCCCTCTCCTTGGTTACACTCAGCAGCGTGACTGACAGCCTGCTGGCTGTAAACAACGTGTTTAGTGATCCAAATGTAGGTAAATATTTGTCAAGCGGCCGTTCTGCTTTCTGTCAGACAAAAGCGTCTCAGTTGAAGCTGACAGCTGGCTGGTCAGGCAGCTCAGCGTTTAAACCATCTGAGAACATCAGGCTGCATATCACATCACCAGAGCCCACCTTTGATAGCTCAAGCCCCTTCTGGGTGAAATACATCTCTGATAAAGGAAGTGAACCGGCAGATGAAATATTTCAGTATTTTCTAGTACGGAACACAGGAGGAATCATTTATCCTTTATTTATTTTTTTCCTAAGCAGGCTCAGCATATTTTACTTCCACCTTTTAAACTCAGCCAGAAGTCAGTGCGAGCGTTCAATCATTGAGTAAAGCAGCCTCTTATTTTTTTATTTTTTTATTTATTTTTTTTATCAGGCCACGTGAGTCGTTATTTAATTTAATCTTTGCGTCAGTGATCCTAAACGCGATTAAAGTAGGAACTGTTCTGATCCAAAGCTCGAGGAGGTACTAAGGAGGAGGTTTGTCAGTGCGGGGTCAAGTCAGTGTGAGCTGGGGGGTGGAGGTTTGGGGGGGGGTGAGGTGCGTGTGTGTGTGTGTGTGTGTGTGTGGGGGGGGGAATAAAAGCAAACAAAAAAGTTTGACATCTGAGTCGGATTAATGGCGGAGTTCCTCTGTCTTTAGGGCCGAGATATTTTTTTTCCTGCCTTTCCTTCACGGTGAATCCGCCGCTTAGCTGTAAAACAAGAATGCCAGACGAGCCGCTCTGGAGTATTTTAGACTTTAAAGGACCTGGGCCGGATGCCTTGATTTATGAAACGGCCTGCATGAAAATATTAAATAATGATCCTGAAACTAGAGGTTTTTAACGTACTTTGAATATTATTCATCTAGTAGGATGTGTTGCAAGCAAACAAACAAATAAGCAAACAAATAAACAAACAAACCAATAAATAAATAAATAAATAAATAAATAAATAAATAAATAAATAAATAAATAAAAGTTTTATTTCGGTTTTTTGAAATTTTATTTTACGCCCCTGTCTCGCATCCTGAGTGTTTACGGTTTTTAAACTCAGCCTAACAAGTTGCCTCGTTTACAACGTAATATAAAATTTTATTTCATCTCTTTTTACCGGATCTATATCAGGGTTAATGGGTGCTAAAAAGTTAACAGCCGGTTTTAAGAGACCCACATGAGCTAAAAAGAAGAAGAAGAAAAAAAAAAGAAAAAAGAAAGACAGAAAGTAAAAAGAAGAATTATCTCACTGGTCCTGACAAGATGGAGCCATAAAGAGCTACCAGA
This sequence comes from Poecilia latipinna, assembly GCF_001443285.1. Lineage (NCBI taxonomy): Eukaryota > Metazoa > Chordata > Actinopteri > Cyprinodontiformes > Poeciliidae > Poecilia > Poecilia latipinna. The sequence goes on from NW_015113584.1 coordinate 201,007, forward strand.
AGACTAAGCTGTCAAAACATCTTAAAACTGCTCTTCAGATTCATTGCAGGAATGATGAATATGCAGGTCGGAGAACTGCAGCGAAATATGACGCAAAAGCTCTCCGTCATGTCCAGAAATGGCCATTATTGAGTTTGAACTTTTGCTTTTAAGCGTTAAAATTGTTTTTTAGTTTTTGAAATAGAGCTCGTTCTCAGTCTTTTTTTTTTAATGGAAATTACCTAAAAAGTTTTTCTTAAAATAAAAAAACAAAAAACAAAGATTTGTTGAAACGTGAAAGCGCAAATGAGTTCGATAAAAAAAAGCAAATAGAATTGCTTTGTTGTGCAAAACAACAACAACAACACAGTTTTATTTACCGTGCGGCTGATTACAGATTTGTGTACGTTTTATTATTTAACGTAGACAGAAGTTTAAAAAATGTGTGTATGTTTTTTATTATTATTATTATTATTATTATTTTCTACAACCAATTTAAGATATTGTAGGGCTCATTTCTCAATGGAGATTTTTTTAATAATTCGTTTAATCATAGTTTATCGAGAATTTGCGTCAGTTTCGGCGAGAAATTGCAATCGACCTTAAAACATGCAGCCTATATGTAAAAGACAGAAGGGGGAAAAGTTCCTAATTTTAAAGTCACCCTAATTAGTCACTAATTAGTGCAGTTTTCCTTGTGCAAATTAATCTAACTGGACCCAATCAAGCCGCGCAATGACACACAAATATTATCAATTTGAACCTCGCCGCGTGTGCCATCTGAAAACCCGTTAATTCAATTGTCCGACTCAGCTCCAATTTTAAGGATTGTAATGCAGATTAGCACATTAATTGCGCCCTAATTTGATTTTGATGTCCAAACAGACAATTTGATAGTTTGAGGGACATGGAGGTCAATCGTCTTTATAACCAGGCTGCGCGCTCTGCAGCTGCAGGGCCATGTTTTGTTTTTTTCTGTTTCTTTTACGCGCTGCTGTCTGGTGTGTTGCTGCTATTCAGGAGGATGCTGTTGTAGAGATGACACGAAGAGGATGCAAGGCGAATTTTATTTTCAAAAACGACTTTTGGACAGACGGAGCGGCGTTTTTTTTTTTTTTTTTTTTTTGCCCCGCCGCATTATCCCATCGAGTCAGGCGGATTGTGAGGAAGCCGAGCAATGAATGATGGCTGACAACATCCAAACGGTTAGGTGGATTTTTTTTTTCTCCTGATACAGAGTTTTAAATGTTCTACCCTTAATTATCATCTCTTTTTATAAGGAACATTTTATTTTATTTTATTTTATTTAAATCCTTGTTTTATTCCACTCACCATAGCACGGGACGAGCGCTCCGTTGTGTCCCCTCTCCGGGAGTAGTTTGTCGTCCGCGGGCGGTGTTTTGCAGGAGGACCTGTGCATGAAGAGGTGGTATTTGCTGAAAGAGCCTTGCCCAGCTGCGGCGGCATCCAATGACTGGCACTCCTGCTGGAAGGGGCTCCGGGACTTCTCTCCGTAAGCCTGACCTTTGCTGGACAGGAAGGCGGTGGAGCTGTATTTGATGTCACTAGCTGGAAATGTCCTAAAGTGGTCCGCCTGGTGATCCCTACCTTGAGCAGCAGAGGGGCTATAATATGAATCCATGGATGTCATGTCGCTGTATGGGACACAGGTCTCGGCGTTCATGCCTAAAAAAAGAGTCAAGGGGAAAAGAAGAGCAAACTTTTTTTTCCCCTCTCTCCTCTTTTCCCTCCCTCTCTATCTCTCCTCCTGAAACCCCTTCCTCTCCGTCTACCTCATTCAGATGAAAACGCGCCCGCACGCACGCATGCACGCACGGAGAGGCTGCAGCCCGCAGCAGAACCGCAGCTGGGTTTGGTTATGAAGCGATTCAGATCTTTTCCAGGAACCACTGCCGTTGACCAAACACTCCGAACTCCCCCTCAGGTTTGAGTAGAGTTACACAAACCTCCGTCTCCCCTCGGAGGATAGGACCCAGATCTCCCGGCCTCAGGGACCTCTCCCAAGTGATTATGCTGATGACATGAACGAGTTAGGTTGCTTATTTGCTAAAAAAGAAAGGGGGAGAGAGGGGAAAAAAAAGCAAAACAGGGGCGTGGGGCTCAACACATGACATTAATGTAATTTGGAGATGAATAAAAAGCGATGGGTGACGGACAGCACCGGGGCGGAGAGAGATGGAGAGAGAGCGCAATTTTACGGTTGATTCGCAATGGTTCATCAAGGGCAAATTATCCATATTCCGCAGAGTGGGGCTTCTGAATAAAACTTTGTCTTTAAAATTTTTAAAAGAAGCTTTGTATGCTTTTAGAACGGATTTTAGTGATTGGCAGCCTATTTAATTTAGGGAGAGAACAAAACATGCGGGCGCCAAATAATCTGCGATTTTAAGACAGAAAATAAAAGTATCGGTTTAATAATTTAGTCAATCGATTTATTAACGATTTTGTCATATTATTATTTTTTTTAAAAAGACCCAGACTCTGGGTCAGAATAAAAAATACATGGCGAAAGATCCATTTTTAAAAAAACGCAGCTGATCAATTCTTTAATATTAAATTGAGGATATGACGTAGTCCACTGCTCAGACCCACAGCGTGCTGTCATCTGAAGCCTCTTGTATTCTTGCACAGCAGCCAAAGGCTGTTCAGATTCTGAAAATCAAGTTGAAAGTGGAATTATTTGTCGGTTTCATGATACCCAGATGAATATATATATATATATATATATATATATAATCAGTGCGCTGTACAGTCAGTTTTGCGGAGCTCCTTAATGACCAAGTTTGGGAGCAACAATGAAAATTCATATTTAAAATGAATTTTAAATATTCATTTAAAATTGCAAAAAGCAATTCGCGTTCCTTCTTTTTGTCTCCGTGAAATTTAACCAGAAATCCACCAAATGAGCCTTTCAAAAAAAAAATTATTAGCTTTTTCAGAGGTCAGCATATATTTTTTAAACGTTTTATAAAAGGTCAATATATTTGAGCGAATTTGGAAAGAACCTATAATAGAAGCACTGTTGAACAGCAGTGATAAAAGAGAAGATGCACACAAGGCGAACTCTTCTGACAAATGTTTCCGGTCTTCACAAGACTCTCTCCTCCATCTAAGTTTCTTAATTAATACTTCGAGTTTTATACGTACACATAAAAGTTATTGATATAATCTATCAGACACATCATGTTCCAATACACGAGTTTTGTTCTATGAGTTATAAAAATGTAATATATTTTTCAATGTGTCAAAGTAAAGGAGAGAATTAAATTAAAGAATCACATAATAAAATAATTATGAAATTAAATTTACAGCAAAGTAAATACATTATTATTATTATTATTATTATTATTATTATTATTATTATTATTATTATTATTATTATTATTATTATTATTAATGGTAATTAGTAAGAATTGTTACTAATTAATAATAATTAATAATAACAACAACAACAACAATAATAATAATAATAATAATAATAATAATAATAATAATAATAATAATAATAATAATAATAATAGTTGCACTTATGCTTTTGTTGCAAACTTTTCCAAAATGCATATCAGAGTTGCTTTTATTTTTGTGTTAGAATTAAAATGAAATGTAACAATACACTGTAACATTTATTACATTTTATTTCTTAAAAGGTTTTTCCGAAACAGAACTCAGAACTCAGAGCTCTGAGATCGCATGCAGCCAAAAAGCAGTGGTGGGAGAAAAAAAAAAGATATCCTCAAAGTGAGAATCTATATGCGGGCAAACTACACTGAAGACACAAATGTATTCACATAGTCATGCACACATGGTGGACACATGCACTCATACAAGCACATGTGTGAGAGGGAGAAAAAAGGAGAGAAAGCATGTGAGTGGAAGAGGAGTTGAAAAGTGCTGATTGCTTTTCAAATTGAGCCCCTGAGACTGAGAGGTGTCCATATTTCTCCTCTTCATCCTTGCAGCAGCACCTCCAACACAGCTGTGTGTGAGTGCTTCTTGGGGAGGGGAGGCAAAATGACTTTACAGCAGTTAGGTTTCATATCCTACACTCAAAACAAATATCTAATTACTCTCAACTCTGTCCATCTGTATGTCAGCAGCGTGATTTATGGCACAGAACCAGACTTAATAATCACTGGACCAGATTTCAGTCTGCAGGAGTACCGTGTTTCTGTCCGTCTCTGCTAATCTTAGCAGTGAGATGTTGTTAGATGGCAACCGAATTAAAAAGTATTTATGTTTTTTTTTTTTTAGCATTCTGTCACATGTTGTGCATAAAGACTTCTTTGTGACCTGCAAAAAAAAAGAAAAAGAAAAGAAAAAAACCTGAACAGTCAACAGAGAAACTGGCAAAGCTGAGGTTTGTTGTTGTTTACCAGCAAGGTAACTCCAAGATGTCTGCAACCCTGGAAATAATGGTGGAAAACAGAGTGGTTTCTATTTCCTTTAGCACATTTTGAAGTCGGTTCACACAATGGTCACAAGAAAACTCTTTTATGTCACAAGAAGGAAAGACTCTGCCTCTTACCAGCTGTAATTGCTCTGTTATAGGAACCATTCATAGCATGTTCTTTCAAAGCCAAGGATGGTCAGTGAGGCGGTGGGAAGGACTGTGGTCATCACTACTTAAAAATTATTGACGTGTCAGTTTTCTGGCGGTGTGCATAAAAGCTTCCCTCCTGACAGAAGGCCCACCTGCAGTGAATAATAGAACACACACACACACACACACACACTAACACACACATTCACAAAGAGGCTATGTTCACGCAGATGCACAAAGAAGGCAAACCCTACGACCAACAACAGTAAACACAAGGTGTATCTGTTTTGGAAAAGTTGGATATTCATCGAGACCTTTAAAAGGAGATCACCACTGATGACAGGGGTTAAACAACTGAACATTGTGACTGAAGGGATTTTAAAAAAAATGAGATAAAACTTTCAGTTCCCTTTTGAAACCTGTTTGTGTTTTACTGGCTTTTACTAGGAGGTCAAATAAAATTACTGCCATGAAAAAGGCACACATGCAGAAGAAACGTTAACTTGCTCCATATGCATGCGTTAAAAAAAAAAAAAAATCATACTTTTATGGCAGGTCTTATTCAAGCCCATTTTTATTATAAAAGATCTCTTCAGTTCCAAAAAAAAAAAAAAAAGGGTTGCATGCATCCTTTATGCAAAAAACACCCCCAGTGGTAGGGGCCAAAAATGTTAAGGACGTTTAAGCCTGATACAAAGCACATATTTTCCATTTAGGGAAAGAAAATGTCAGCAGACAGTCGGCAGCTTCTTCTATAATGCTTCTCATCACCGGATTCTCCAAAACTCGATTGACTCAGCCATGACTAATTCTTTAGGAAGCCTGGAATAATTATGTTTTATTTCATGCATTTTCTGCCCTTTCAGTAGAATATATAAAGACGTTGTCTGAAGGGGTCAATGAGAAAGATTGTTGTCACAGTCAGTGACCTCAACTTGGCCTTTTATTGTAGCCTATTAGCAGATTTTGTATGCCACTAACCATACTTTGTGGATATTTATGAATGTTGGGGGTTTCAAGAAAAGCAACAACTGAAGGACATGGAAGAGACACGAGCCCACATCCTCACTGCTCTGACAACATTAAACTTTAGCCTCTCCGGTCTGACTTTAGCCTGTGGCGAAGAGGCTTGATTGAGGCCTTTGATGGGCATTAATACACCGTGGAGAGAAGGCTTTGTTCGAGAGTGGAAACAAACATAAAACTGAAGGCGGAACAGGAAAGAGAGAGGCCCACAAGCTCATCTTATTTAATTTCACATAAAAGAGTCATTCCATCTCCATGGGGTCTGTTTACGCACCTCTGAGAATGAAAACACAGACTTTCTCGATACACTGGGGATCACAACACACTGTGTGTAAGCGCAACCAAAGCAGCTCAGATGGCGTCATTGTGAGCAGGCTGCATCTTCCCCTAATCTAACAAACTCCCCATTCTCATCTAGGGACATTACAGGAACAATCGTCCTTGGAAGTTATTGGAGTTTGATTTGGTAAACCAATGTAAAACAGTGCATAAGTGCAAAAGGAAAGAAGATACTAGTTTTGAAAAAAATCTGAAAAATCAGTTTCCAATTTTATGGATTATATTCAGCCTCCCTGAGTCAACACTTTGGAGAGCCACCTTTCCGTGCAATTACCGCTGTAAGTCTTTCAGGATGTTTCTCTACCAGCTTTGCATTGGAGCAAGAATTTCTTAAATTGCCACGGATTCCTAGAAACTAGATTTAGGTCTAACATATGAAAATACTTTGATCTAAATCACTCCAACGTAGCTGTAGGTGGATATGTTGGTTTGTTGCCTTGCTGCAAAATATAAACCATTCCCCCAGTTTTAAGGTTTTTGAAAAGTCAAAGTAAATCTTTTTTCCATGACTGAGCAACATTCAACTCAGCCTGTCTTTCTTCCAACTCTGATCAGTTTTTCGGTCTCTGCTAAAGAAATCAGGATTTATGGACAAATGTAGCAGAGTTTCATCGGCATAACAACTGACATTTACAAATTGCAAAAATGCAAATTAAATATTTTACTAAGTGGAAGAATACAGAAATGGTAAAGAGAACTGAGTCCAGCACTGGATCCTGTGGCGCTCCATAAGTAAACATAAAGACTGATCATTTACACTTACCGTGATTAATTAAGGCATCCTGATCTGAAGCATTTTTCTTAAACAAAGGTCTCACTACAGCAATGTTAAAACTTGTATTAATTTATTATTTGATATTTTCATTATATATAAAAATGTCCCTGGAGGTCATACTGATGCTCGTTGCTGTATTCTGTCATTACTGACGATGAAGCTAGGCAGAATGAAGCTTTACTGAGCAGACCCTGGCTCACTCAGAAACATCTGAATCCAAACCAGAGTCAGAAACCCGAAGCAGCACCCTGAGACGTTTGACCATAAAGGCTTTAGGAGGATGTGGCATAATGTTTACACTGATTCTTTGTGAAAAAACCAGACTTAAATGCAACCAAGTCGCAGATGTTTCTTCACATTGTGGCCGGGATGTATGAATCATAATATAACTTCTGAGACTTCAGCAGACAGACTAGTATGACCTCCTTCACAACTGCTGTATTTAGATGAGCTTAAGTTTTTTTCCGCTGCTCTTTTCTCCACGTAATGCAGCCGTCCTGTTAAAAACCTTGTGCAGTCTCTGACATAGTGTTTGTCAGTGCACAGTCATATCTCTCGAAAGTGAGGCATCAGCATGCAAAATGCTCCTGAAGCGCTTTGGCTGCGGAAGCAGGAATGTTGCCTTAGACTCTGATTAATGCGCTGAATCACTCAGCAAGACTGTTGGAGCGATGATGAAGTTGAACCTGATGAGCGCAAGACTGGTTGTGACGATCAGTAGGGTAAATTTAGCTATGAATGCTTTTATTTATTTTATGCCTTTTTCTAATATTTGTATGTTTCTAAATGACTACTTTGAAAGTCATTAATAACTACTTTAAAACTACTAGCTACTTTAAAGAAATAAAGCAAAACATAAATATACATTTCAGAGAGAGGTTATAAACGATGGTACTTAATAAAATTGGGAAACAGCACACTGTGTCATTCTTAACATCGCAGTAAATTGGAAAAGGGAGGTAAATAAGGCTGAAGATTAGCTCAAGGTTTGGTGAGCCCATTTACGGGTTTGTGTTCTTTTTCATATTTTTGTGGTGATCTTTGTGGGAATTAAACAAGGCGAGGGCTTGTTAAAATCTTCAGAAATACAAAGACAATTATTTTGCCGAGTCAGCACGGCCTCACTAACGTATTACTTGTTTTGTTTTTACAGCCTGATGTGAGAAAACGTGTACAGTGACATTATAAACATCAGGTAATTTAAAACAATGATTTTTTTTTTTTATACAAACTTAACACTTTCTATACAGAGTCTTTGCTTTGCTGAATGTTTCGTCCTGCTAAAAGGAAGCGGCTTCTCTCCTCTATTCCCAGCTGCTTAGGGAACAGCAGCTAATCATCTTCCTTAGATATAACCTTTTCCATTTGGCGTTAAATTAGCAACTTAACTTCACAACCTTGCACTGTAATCAGAATTGAAATCATGCACATGTACCTGGATTTTCATCTGATCATGTGATTTGTTTGTCGCAGAGGGAACTGTGTTGGTTTACAGGTTGATTAGTTTTTGTCCTCAGTCAGGATACCTCATGGACGCCTCCCTGGTGAGGTGTTCTGGACATGTCCCACTGGGAGGAGGCATAAATGAAGACCCAGGACACGCTGGAGGAACTATGCGAACGCCTCGTGATTCCTTTGGAGGAGCTGGCCCCAGTAGCTGGGGAGAGGGAAGTGTGAGTCTCTTTGTTTAAGCTGCTGTTTCTGCAACCCATCCCCGGACAAGCAGAAGATGGATGATGGATGAGTGGATTGATTTAAACTGAATTGGATAGCAGATGTGATTTACAAAACTGGTTTGTTTTGTAAATTGTTTTAAGGTGACTTGTAGTTAAAAATACATCCTTTTTCATTGTGATGTCTTCTAACGTATATTCTACCTCGCTGTGACCCACATGGCCACTTGAACGGTTTCTCTGAAGATAACCTGATCCTCCCGAGACTCTGATGCGCTTCTTTAAATTGGTTTCACATGAGCAGCGCACTGTTCTGCATCAAAAGATTTTCTGATTAGATTAGACAATAAAAGTTTGAAACTTAGCTTCATTTAAAATAAATTCCTGAGGAGATTGAGACAGAAAACATAGGTTGGGTAGGTGTGTGCGTGCGTGCGTGTGTGTGTGTGTGTGTGCGTGTGCGTGTGTGTTTCCTGTGGTGGTGCTTTACACATCTGGCACCTTACATTAGATTCAAAGATAACAGTTGCGAGCATTGTAAATATGCTTCTACTTTTAAGGAATTCATTAAAATTTCAGCAATGTCTCATTCAACACATAGTGGAGACTCCTTCTCTCATACTGGCTCTGCCAGAGTTATTTTCAATGCTCGAATGGGTCAGAGACATGTGGTGAGATTGTAACGTAGAGTTGTGTGTCATCTACATAGTTATAGTAGATAATTTTAATACTTGTTATAACCCGAGCTAGCAGGAGCATGTAGATTTTGCATAGGAGGATTCCCAGGATCTAAACTTGGGGTACTCCAACAAATGACTCGGTACTCATGAGAAGTTACCTAAAGACACAAAGAAGTGTCTGTTCATTGGGTAAGATTCGAACCAGTCCGGTACTTTACCAGAATCCGAAAGCAAGAAAATCCTTTCTTGCATGTTACCTCATCATATGTTCCTGGTGGGCATAGCAACTGTAACTGTATATATATATATGCATATGTACGTGTACATATACATATATATCTATAACATTCACTTTGTCACGAAATGAACGCTGAGGTCATAAGAGTCGTGCTTATATTTGCCGATAATTTATATTTTCATCTAAATTCCAACCACTGTCTTTGTTGGTGAAACTGCGAATCTACTTTGCACAAAAAAAAAAGAATAGTGTTTTTGCAAATTTTTTAAGCAATACTTCTTGGCAATACATCTTATACTGCTGAAAATGCTGTTTATTTATCTTTAAATGATGCCACATTTGTAAGAAAGATGCATTTATGGGTTGAGCAAAAGCGTATAAAAGGCTCTGATCATGAAAAACTTGCCACATCCTCCCTACCAAAGTCAGCAAAGTTTATTTTGCTTTTGATTCTGCTGCTCAAACCACAAATGCATTTCACTTTAGATTTAGAAACATTTATAAACAGGCATTCTGTCAAAGATTTATTGCCAAGAAGCATTGTTACAAGAAAGAAATATCTAACCAAATATGACTATTCTTACTTTTTGTAGTAAATTTCCATGTAACCAAGTCTCAAAGATGCACAGAACTGGATTGCAGATTAGGGTGAGAAGCTTAGTCATTTAGGAAGGTCTCAGAAACAGAGTTTCTCCATTTTAAAGGAGTTTGTTGATCCAGTTTGGGTTTCTGGTTGGGATATGTTTCAATAAAGTACCTTTGAGGGCAAGATGTTTTGTCCTGAAGGAGATTGGTTTTTGACACTAAATAGATTTCTCTTGGCCTGTTTGGGAAATGCTCAGTCTCTCCTGGAAGAGTTGGAGAAGAGGGTTGTGAGACGGGTGATACAAGGGGTCTTTGTTCAGCGTGACGCTTATTTAATCAGGATCAAAGTTAGAGGAAGAAGACTGATTGATGATTTTTTATTTTATTATTTCCAGTTTTTATTGAGCATTTTCCATCTGTTTATTGAGATGTCAGATGTTTTATTAATATGCATCTACAGCACACTAGGGAACTGATATGTCCTAAATCAGAGCAGCAAGATGAATATTCACCATAATGTTTTGTTACGTACCTCTACTTTAAAAGCACCCTGACTTTAGGCTTTTGAGAGGATGTCCAGCCCCTCGAGTTTCACAACGTACAGAGAGCCCACAGATGAAAGTTTATTAAGGTCTGGAAAAATGTCTGCCATATGTGACTACCTCTGGAGTCTGCTGTTGATCTTGGGAATCCTCCCTCACTGATATGATCAGTTGGAGAGAATTAACCCGCCTCATCAAATTCAGAGCACACCCAGCTTCAACGCAAAGGACTCTCCACAGAAAGATGTGTCTCTTCAAGTATTTTTGTTGAGAAGTGTTAAAAATAGAGTTGGCAATTTCTTTCAACTAAATAGCCTCTGGAAGAGATTATTATGCATTGTTATCCCTAGCATCCATCTGTGCTGCCGCCTTCCTGAGTGGCTTCATGTTTTATAAAAGATGTAGGTAAAAATCGTTCAGGTGGCTTAATACACTAAATGTGTTATTTACATTTAATGTATTAAGCCAAATAATACATGTGTTATTCTGAAATTGCCTGAGGTTTGTCAATTGTAGTCTAAAATAAGTAAAATTAGTATTTGAAAAATGACAAATAGTTCATGGCTTTTCAAAAACAATTAGGAGAAAAACTAAAGACAAAATTATCCAAATTTGATGACAGAATTATCAAACATTCAAGAAATGTTTTTTGAAGCTGGACATCTCTGTGCTCTTCTGTTAATGTTTTTTTTTTTTTTTTCCTTTTGTCAAACTTGATTGTTTCAGAACATTTAGCAAAATTAAATATTAAATCTACACAACATTTATAGACGGTTTATTTCATTTTAGAAAATGCTATTCAAACCAATCCCCACCCCTTTTTTTTTTTTAAAAAGGTAGTAATCTTGCTTTTTAAATCATCAATTAACTGTTTTTAATCCAAGTTTTATGGGAACGTGAGTTCAATTTTACATCTCAGCTGTGATTACTGGTAGAGAAGGAGAATCAAGAAACGACTTCTTAGGTAGGACCTGTCTGATGAGCGAGCTAAACAATTTTCAGGTCATGAACTACAGACATTTCAGAAGAGGTGAGACAGAAAGTAATTTATCTTTCTAATGACTTTCCAGACTGATGGGTGAAATTTCCACTGATTTTAATGACCCAAAACACACCAGTAAATCCGCCACAGAATAAAAACATAATGCAAATTTTGGTTGGAATTAAATCCAACTGTGATGCTGTGGCTTGACCTCAAACAGGCTCAAAAGCCGTTCAATATGGTTAATTTGAAACAATTTAATGGAGCCAAAATTCTTCCACAGTGATGTAAAAGACTTTGTGGTAGCTGCGACGGTTTAGTTTAGGGGACAATTTCATTTCATGCCAGGGCCAGGTTGACTTAGAATTAAATAACACGCCATTTGTTTTTATTCCATTTACTATCATCCTATGTGCATATACTTGTCAAATCTGAAACATTTAAATGTGGTTCATCCGTAAAAGAGTCCAGTAAAAGGAGTAATACTTTTAACCGCCCTGTACCCCCAATCAAATCTTCAGATACATTTGAATTAAAAACAACTCCCTCATGCTCATGAGTCAACATGTAAGAATGCTCCAGACACAGAAAAGAAAAGATGCAACCATATATTAGTTATCTTGTCTGTGGAGCGGTCATCAACTGGTATTTAAATGGCTGATGCTTGACATATTTGGTAACCTCTCTTGCCTAGTTTGTGCCCTACCTCTAATTTATTCCCAAAGAGAAAATGTACTGGCTCTGATGGGCAGAAAGTTGAAAGCGAGGTCTTCTTTTGGCCTTAAAACCACAGCCACAAATATGTCCACATACTGTAGCTACACAGAGGATAATGACAGCTGGATGTGGTAATTGCTCTGATGACAGCAACTTATCCTCTGCGGATTCTTTCAGTGTACTTTTATTTATCTAAAAGGGTTGATAAAGGCAGCAAGGCTCTTCAATCATTGGTGCAGTTTTGAAAGAACTTGGAGACACAGAGGCTGTCACTTGGGATGCTCTCATTTGTTTTTTTCTCAATCTAGAACCACTGTGAGGAAAGCTGTCAAAAACAGTCAATCAATGTTATTTGTGTGGCAATTTTTAAGCTTAATGGAACCCAACGTGCTGTAAAAAATAAATAAATAATAATAAAAAAACAATCCTAGGCAGGAAAATGAGATACTATATATTCATAGGTCAAACTGTGATCATGACAAATGGCATAATTCACAAGCTATTTTATTATGCAATAAGTGAGGCTTTAAATTCAACTCAAAACTTTAAAGAAACTCCTCTGAGGGAGAACAAGGTCAAGTTGAAAAGAAGCAGAGTTAATATGAAGACACTTCAGAATCTCTTTCTGGGTCCTCATTCAGCTGCACCACTTCTGAAGACATGCTGTGCAAATAGGTTGCAGGCTGTAATCTGGAGCGTATTCTGAATAAATTACACAAATGTCCAGTAATTTGTTGTCTCCCTCCTGTACCATCCCTTTGTTAATTGCCAGATGCTGCAGTGCTGGTTGATGTGGCCTGTTCTCTGTCTTTTTGATATATTTTTTTTCTATTGTAAAATTAGCTTTTCATTCTCTTTATGTTGCTTTTCATTGTTCCAGACACATTTAAAAATGTAATAAAACAAATAAATTTCCACTCTGAATTAAGTAAGATCTCCACAAAGTCCAGCCCAGTCATTTCTATTCAAATTTATAATAGTGCTAAGGACTGAATTATTGTAGAATTAAGTGCACTCATGTTCTTCATCAAAGACGTGGCCACAGTGTCAGCCAGTGCCTGCTGTTGTCATGAACACATGAAGTGACAGATATTTGCAAAGTAGTTAACCGTAGTTTGTCATCTGAATATTTACCACCCAGCCAATGAATTCTGGTATAAAACCAAAATAACAAATGGCGTATTGTAACAGAAAAATAAACGTAAATGAAAAATAGTCACGTTTACTTAAATAGCACTCTTCAGCAATAAGGCAATTCTCGGTGCTTTACATGATAAAACCAAGACACAATAACCAAAATCTGAAACAAACAACAAACATAAAATTTTGTCAAACACCATCATCAAGAATAATCATCTTCAAATACATTGGTGGTGACAATGGCAGGAGTCCGACTGTTACCACTGGAGTTTGGGCTGCAGGTTTGATTCCCGATTCGCCTGCTGCCTACGTCCCCCATTAGTCGGATCTGCATGGTGGAGAGCCCAGATAAAAGCTACTCTAGGTAAAAGCACGTGGAAATCTGGCTGGAGTTCACCAAAAGGCACAGGGGAAAATAAAAATATTTCATCTTGAGAAGACAAAAATTGGACTCTTTGGAATGAATTCAAGCAGTCAGGTTTAGAAAAAAACAGAGATAGCCCATCCCATAGTCAATTGTATGTAAAACAACATGTATAAGCTTTTTTTTTTTTTTTTTTTTTTTTTTACTTTTAAAGTTTTTAAAAAAACCCCCAAAAAAAGGGGGG